>NC_028357.1:43306342-43395948 GCF_000741045.1 Vigna radiata var. radiata
AAAACTGTTTCGTAATCTCAGTCATACTAACCAAGTTTTGACTTTAACTTTTCTCTTCAGATTCTTTCGCCAGTTCCTTCTCTTGTTTGTCTTACACATGACTTCGGTATCTATGTTTCGATTTATTGCCTCAATTTTTCAAACTGTGGTTGCTTCTGTGTCATTTGGTACTGTGGCCATAGTAATTGTTTTACTATTCGGTGGCTTCATCATTCCAAAGCGTAAGAATCAAGAACTGGTTTACTTTTTTAACACACAATTTTGTTCAGAAAATAACTCTAGCTGCTTTTCCATTGTAGCATATATGCCGTCTTGGTTGCGATGGGGATTTTGGGTTTCTCCTGTGTCGTATGGAGAGATAGGCTTAACTGTGAATGAATTTCTTGCTCCTAGGTGGGAAAAGGTAATCGTGCAGTGTCTTCGCTACTCTTTTCTTTTTTATTGATGAGATGGATTGACCAGTTAACTAAATTTGGTCACAAGTATTCAAAAGGCTCAAATTAAGATATTTTCACTTCCGCTTTCATGAAATTTTGTCATTAGCTGAGATTACTCAATTATGTGAAGGCCTGCTTGGTGCAATTATAAAATTCCTCATCTAATCATTTTGGTTCCTTTGATCTATTTGAAGATGTCTGCAAACAGCTCAATGGGTCAACAAGTACTTGATAACCGGGGGCTAAATTTTGATGGTTACTTTTATTGGATATCAATTGCTGCCTTAATTGGATTCACAGTGCTGTTCAATGTAGGTTTTACCTTGATGCTGACTTTCTTGAATTGTAAGTTCACTTTGCATTGTTTACTTGGACATTTCATGTGGTAAATAACAATGCCCTTAGACCTTTATTGTAACCTTCACTTTGGCATTGCTCCATTAGCTCCTGCGAGATCTCGAACACTTATATCTTCTGAGAAGCATCCAGAGTTACAGGAACAGCNAGAAAACAACAGTAGCATTGTTGCAGACAAGAAACCTGTTACTTCTCTGATTGAAAATACTGTGGAAACCAGAACACGTGAGCACCTGTCTTCTTCATGCCCGTCCCCCCTTTACTATTTTGTTTCAGCTGAACTGTGAAACTTTATACTGTGATTTCATTCCTTCTTTCTGTACTTTTCTTCAGGAGGATTGGTTCTACCTTTCCAGCCACTGGCAGTAGCATTTCATGATGTCCAATACTATGTTGATACCCCTTTGGTAACTTGGATGAATTAAATTATTGCTAGTTCTTGAGTATGAAGTTACACGCATGTGCGTAATTGGAAATTATATCATATTGAATGCAGGAAATGAGAAATAGAGGTTTTACTGAGAGAAGGCTTCAGCTCCTTTCTGACATCACAGGTTCATTTAGACCTGGCATACTAACAGCGCTGATGGGAGTGAGCGGAGCAGGGAAAACAACTTTGATGGATGTCCTGTGTGGAAGAAAGACTGGTGGTATTATAGAAGGAGAGATTAGAATTGGCGGCTACCCTAAGGTTCAGGAAACATTTGCCAGAGTATCAGGTTACTGTAAACAAAATGACATACACTCTCCAAACATAACAGTAGAGGAATCTGTGATTTTTTTCTGCTTGGCTACGGCTTCCTTCTCAGATCGATGCCAAAACTAAAGCTGTATGGCTCTCCTCTCGGTGGATTCATTTTTTTATGGCTTCTTTCTTTTTTCAGGAATTTGTGAATGAAGTCATTCATACTATTGAGCTGCAGTTGTAATGAGAGCAGTGAAGAATGTAGTTGGAACAGGAAGAACTGTCGCATGCACAACTTCATTTCTTTTTCATCACCAATGTTTGATTGCAAAATCTTGGTTTGCATTCTTGCATCTTTTGTTATAAAGAGAATACCGGGAGTGCAAAAGATTAGAGACAACTACAACCCATCAACATGGATGCTAGAGGTTACTTCAAGATCAGCAGAATCTGAACTCGGAGTAGATTTTGCCCAAATTTATAGGGAATCAACCTTATATGAGTAAGAAATAGTAGAACTTTATTTATGTGTCACGTCTTGAAAGAATTATTTGTTTACAGTTTCTAGTATAAACCTAGCTAGTACTATTACTAATTTTCTCCAGTTTCTGGTCCTATATAATATTTCTATTATCCCAATCTCGAAGCAAATCTTTTTCATAAAGTGGAAATAAAGCAAGCAAAATAGTATTTATAATTCATATGCATGTGATCTTTACATGATATTAATTCAACTGAGTGCAGACAGAACAAAGCGTTGATTGAGCAATTAAGCACACCACCACCAGACTCCAGAGATTTGTATTTTCCATCTCATTTTCCACAAAATGGTTGGGAACAGTTCAAAACATGTTTGTGGAAACAACATTTGTCCTATTGGAGAAGTCCTTCATACAACTTGACTCGCATCATTTTTGTGACTGCCTTATCTCTTGTGTTTGGAATGCTGTTCTGGAAGAAAGGAAAGAAAATGTTAGTAGTCAAAATTTTACTCTGCATTGAAAAAAAGGAATATTTAAAATGCATTTTCCTAATGCATTTAAGTAAGCTGCATTTTAAAAAGGACTGAATAATTTTCCTTTTTGTTTATTTCACAGAAATAGCGAACAAGATGTGTTCAATGTATTTGGTGCAATGTACTCTGCTGTAATCTTCTTTGGGATAAATAACTGCTCATCAGTTTTGCCATATGTGGCCACAGAGCGCACTGCTCTGTACCGTGAAAAATTTGCTGGAATGTACTCTCCCTGGGACTATTCTTTTGCACAGGTTTAGTTCTCTTCAAAACGTGAATTCAACATTCCTTTTCAAATATTTTCATTCATTAAGAAAATAAAGTAACTCTTATTAATATAATATCTTCACCACAATTGCAGCATACCAAATATTGCATCAATTTACTCAATGTTTATGTTTTCATGACTCTTCCAATAACTTCGGGTAACTTCAATTTATTTCTTTTGCAGGTCCTAATTGAGGTTTCCTATCTAGTCATTCAAGCTGTTGTATATGTGATAATCACATATCCTATGTTGGGCTATGATTGGTCTGTTTATAAAATATTTTGGTCACTTTCTGCAATTTGTTATACTTCAATTATCTAGGGATGCTCCTTGTTTCATTGACACCAAATGTTCAATTGGCTTCTATTGTGGCTTCATCTTCCTACACCATGCTCACTTTATTTTGTGGGTACTTTTTTTAGTTTTGCTAATAAAAGACTCGGTAACTTTGAAGAAATTAAATATATTATTTAATACACTAAACAAATTTTTCACTTTTGACCGAAGAAATTTCAGTATGTATAACTATCTTCAAGTTAAACACTGGTGTAGAGTTAATTTAACTTTTTATCAAATGTTCCAAGTTCCAAAGTTCTGAGTATGGAGAAGAAACATTTCTCAGTAGAGAGAAAAAGAAAATACGAGCTATTGGATCATAAAATCTATACTAATTTGATTGTTTACCTTTATCTCCCATCATAGTGATCATTGAATGAGCAGTCTCATTTCTTAACATAATACATGACATAATAATATCTTGATGGTTAATGTATCTTTTCTTCGTATACTGCTTGAAATGTATACTAAAGGACAGTATTCTTCAATGCAGCAAATTCCCAAGTGGTGGATTTGGATGTATTATTTATGCCCTGCATCTTGGGCATTGAATGGGATGCTTACTTCACAGTATGGAGATGCAGACCAAGAAATATCAGCCTTTGAACAAAAGAAAACAATTTCCCAATTTTTGGAAGATTATTATGGGTTTCACCATGATTTTCTTAGTGTAATTGGTGTGGTTCTAATTGTCTTCCCTATTTCAATTGCCATTTTATTTGCATACTGTATTGGAAAATTCAAATTCCAGAAGACATAAAATGACATCAGGAATACCCCTAAAATCTACTGAGACTATCATAAGATAACAACAAAATAATTACACCTAGTTAACTTCACATGTAATTTAAGAGTTGGACTGCAATAGAGGGTGTGCCAGGCTCAAGCTATAGTGCAACACTAGAGCGACACATGAGGACCCCAGTAGCAAGCTACTGAAGTGGGACCTCCCCTTCAAAAAATTAATTTAATATCGTGTGGACCATTGGCCCACATATCAGATATTAAACTGATAAGAACAGATACTACACTTGATCTTAGCCAAAAGGCCGAGAAAGGTATGAGTTTAAAAGGTAATATGTGCTAATTTTATAACAACAGTTCTACTGATGGTTATCTATCTTCAGCGATGTGGGACTTAGTTATATTTATGAACTTTAGTTTTATTTATCAAGTTCTATAGCCCGCACCTAAGTTTGAAGTCTGTTTGTGTATAACACTGATCTCTAACATTTTAATTGGGCACACTTTGACAGTACCATTTTCTTTTTTGTTCTCCTATTATTCTGTCAATTTTTCTAGAATATCCAAAATGTTAATTTTTCAATAATCTCTCAAATTTCTTTAGTTAGGACTCAATTTTGTATATTCCTGTGATAGCTTAAGAGGGATGATAGTAGAAAAAATTAACTTTACCTCGTTACTTTGTTATAATAATCATTCACTATTGCAATCTTCACATTTCCAACGCAAGCTTAATATTATAAATGATTAGTACAAAATCATGTGTGCTTGTTTTAGTGATGAGACAGAGGCAAACAAACAAGGACAAACTTATTTTAGTGCGTCCTGATAGTTTATACTTCTTTCCTATCTATCTAATACAAACAAAACAGTTAAAAAGATTTAGTCATATTACTTAATTTTAGTAATTTTATTTAAAAATAAGTATTTTTAAAACTAATTTTCTTTGAAACTTGACATAAAAAAATAAAAATAAAAGAGATCTATTGAAATAAAAACTCGTTTAATAAATGACTTTTTAAATATAGTTTCACTGAATAAAGTTAAATTTGTTTATAATTTGTTTATATAAAGTTAAATTTGTTTATATCTACTGAATCTTTATTAAAAGAATATTTCCTCTCTCACCCTAATATTTTTATCCATATAAAATTATAATTGTTTTTATATAAGTTCTCTTATATTAAAAGATTCTCATTTTAATCTCTACTATTAAAAAATTTATTTTGTTACCTAATTTTTGCTAGTAAGGTCATCACTCCATGTTGACTTGGCATCCATAACTATAGTGAAAGCAAAAATTAACAGGGATGCTAATAACAATCAAAGTTAAGGGGAACTAAAATGAAATATATATATATATATATATATATATATATATATATATATATATATATATATATATATTATAGATACAAAGAGTTTTCTAAGCCCTCAATTTTCTACTAATTAAAAAGTGTTATTTTAACTTGTACAACTTGAATATTGTTTATCACTACAGCTTTTCCTGAAAAAATATGCCCCATAAACCTTTATCACTTTCACTTGTTTTGTAAGCCCCTGGTAGAAAGGTTCAATATAGAACTTCTTTTCACCATTTTCGTTTTCCTACACTTTCTGCAGGGATCTACAGAACCAACATTAAACTATAAAAACAAATAAAACAAATTTGAACATTACATGGTACATATGAGAATATCTTGCTGTAGACATCTTGCTAATCTATGTAACCACAGGTTTCTATATTTCTATACATGAAAATTGAAGCCACCACACTGCAGAAGAAACAAATATGTATCCGTGTCTGCATCTGTCTTATCTCTTTTGGTAATTCATTTTCTTTATGAAATAGGCAAACAGAGAAGCATAAACAATAGGGTAAGCAATGAGCACCACAGCCACAATGTTTAATCTGTCATGCCAAAAAACATAGTAATCATGTAAAAAGGAACCAACTGATTGGTGCTTCCCAAAGACGGTTACCTTCTTCTCCTCCAAATCTCCATATTGTGAAGTTAGGAGGCCATTCAAGGACCAAGCAGTAGGACAAATCCAGTAGCACCAAACCCACCATTTAGGAATTTTCTGTACATTAAGAGACATGGTTAATATCTAAGGCTTCAAAGCATCTTGTACTTATTGGCATGTACTATGGACATTCAGCTCCCCCAGTCAAATGCATGAATTAAGTTACTGATAGAATTCAGAGATGCAGTTACTGATATAAAGAAAAAATTCACCTTTAAAAGGAAGCATTTTGTCTGGGATTGGGTTGCTCAGAAACGTGGATCCAAATTCCCACAAAACTATTTTGGATGCAAATATAATTAAGGTGCAAATATAATTAAGGTACAAATTCAAGCCCTTATAATGCTATAAACGCTAAATTATTATTGTTGAATATTGTAAAAAAGTATGTATGAAATTAATCTTTCTTATGTTGAATATAAATATAGGATACTCTATTTATAATAGAAAAAATATGGATTAACTTCAAAATACAAATAAAAAATAAATAACAAGCTAACTAAAAATAAAAGATAAAAATAAGATATCTAATAATCTAATATATCTAAAAATTATAAAGAAAAATTGATAGATACAAAAGACTTACCAGTCCTGGCATGAGGTATCCAGAAAAGAGATTGAATATGGTGTAGATCGCAGTTGACAAAACAGAAGCTATGTCGAGATTGGCGTTCATCGACATTACCATCATTCCAAGATATACAAAGTACAAAAATGTACAGAATGTGGTATAGAAGTACCAAAACACTTTCTGAACTGACCAATGGAAACCTATCATTGGATATGTGATGGCCACATATAAAATTGATTGCACTAAGATATATGGTATTTCAATAGCCACCTACATTAAGAAATTACTGATTTGATAACATCTATTTTTCCTACCAAATAAGTACCACTTAAATTGTTTGATGCAACTAAAAACCTGTGCAAATGAATAAGCAGTGGAGGAATACATGCCAGCAAATTTTTCTCGGTACAAGACAGCACGCTCAGTAGCCACATATGGCAGAATTGTCGAGCAGTAACTTATTGCCAAGAATATTACAGCAATATACATGGATCCAAGTACTTTGAACAAATCCTGCTGATTGTTTCTTTAACAACCGAAGAAGTATATGTCAGAACATTCATCCATACACTTTCAAGTTTAGCACTACACTAGAATCATGCAAACACTAAAGTTTTCTGCATCATAAAATTCATAGTTTAAGAATGTCTTCTGTTGATTGTACCTAATATGATTTAACATAAACATATATACTGTTTTATGCATTCTTAAAAGGCACACTATTCACGAAACTTGGTTGAGTAATTCACTTGTTCCTCTATGTGGTTATCAGAATGAAAGTGCTGAAAGTACTAGTTTATGGATTTCAACTTCTCTCTGCTGACAGAACTTATCAAAAGTAGAAGAACCCCCGATATGTTAATTTAATAATCTCCATTCAACTTTAGTCCATATGTTGAAGCAGGCGGTGGAACAAATGAAGTGTGAGGATAAAATGTTGTGTCTCCATTATCTCGAGTTTGAGGTTGTGGAGATTCCTTTAACATACATATTTCTTTTTGCAGATAAAACAAATGAGTTTATTTTCAGGGCAAATTAGAAGTATATGAAAACAAACTTACATTTCATTCCCTTTCTGCCAAAATACTATTGCACAAACGATCATGAATATAAAACATGTTAAGTTGTACTCAGGACTTCTCCAATAGGACAAGTGTTGCTTCCATAGGCATGCCATGAACTGTCCCAAGCTATTTTGTGGGAAACAAGTTGAGAAGTGTAAGTCTCTCGAACCTGGTGCTGGTTCACTTAATGCTCTCACCACTTCAAGGGTATCCCTAGAAACAGAAACAGTAATTCAAAATTTGGGATGAGTGATCTTTGAAATTTATGATCATTACTATTACAACTGAAAACAGCTATGGCACGTAAGTTCTGAAAAACAAAAGTTTGAAAAATTTGTAAAATGAATAGCGGCCGATTGGATGCTCACTGGTAAAGATGTGGCTCCTTATATATTTGAGCAAAATCTATTTTAAGTTCTGCTTCTACAGATGCAGAGGTAGCTTCCAACATCCAGGTTGCAGGGTTATAATTGTCCATGATCTTTGGCACCCCAGGTATATTCTGATTGACAGTGAAATTATTTAGCTACAAATTTTAACAGTTTAAATGAAGGAGAGGCAAAGGTACACACCACCCTGTGAGCAGACTATGAAGACGAAAACTGCCCAAGCAGAAGGTTCGATTAGCCCTCATTTTATCAGTGTCATTGGTCTGGCAAAGAGGCGAGGCATGTCATGTATCCTTTAGCCAGGAGGATTTCTTAAGGTTAAAACAAGAATTTTGAGTTCTGAATTTTTTTTCAACTATAACAATGTGACATAAAACATGATTTATCATTCCAGATACCTGTTGTTAGTCTTTTCTTCTGTCCACCTGAAATGCCTCTATCTAGTGCATCACCTACCAATATGTCAGCACACATATCCAGTCCNAGAATCTGGGATATCATAAGTTTGTATTCACATGTCAAAAAGGATAGAAACATCTTAAATGAGCCGTTTTAAAATTATGTACTCGAACTCGCTTCTACTTGAACAAGAAGTACCTTTAAAACATATTCTGTTTGAAGATTTTCGCTTTGTCCTTCAACTGAAATTGCCTGCAAAAGTCTTGTTATTTTCTCTGTCAAGTGGTTGTTTGGTAATTATGTCATTAATTGTCTATACTAAAATTACCTTCATATAGGTATCAATATCTGCGTCAGGGATGATTCCTTCTTNTTTTTCCCTCCTGGTGATTTCAGCCACTACATCTGCAATGCAGAGGATATANTATATATGAATGTCTAATGGTAACGTATTAATTACAATTTTGTGGAATAATCTTGGATTGAGCAAGTAAGAAGCATCACCGGCTCTGCTTCCAACTCCCTGACAGCGAGCTGAAAAGTCAATTGTTTCTCTCACAGTGATCTCTGGAACATGCAGGTCATACTGGCTTATGTAAGCTGATGTTTTTTGAGGAACAAATTCATCTAGCTTGTAACCATTGTAAGTGATTTCTCCAGAAACCTGAATATAAGAAAAAGCGGCAGAATATCACAGGGATTGCAGTATAGGGAAATTCTACTGGTTCTGTTCCTTATATGAGTTTTTTAAAGACTTTTTAGAATTCCATTAAAGAGAAGTAACAGAAATGGCACTGCTAAGCACATTCCTTGTTAGTCTATAGTATGCTCAAACATGTTTGATGTATGATTATGATTTATGAGAACTCGGATACAAAAAGATACTTGAAATAAATGATATTATCCGATAACTTCAATCTGTTAGTGTGTTTAACATACATACCCTGAGAGACTGCTCTAGTTTTCCAGCCAGTGCCTTTAACAGGGTTGTTTTCCCACAGCCTGGTGGACCAAGAAGGAGAGTAAGCCTGCATATAAAAACATTTTTGAAAACTTAGTAATTTGGTCCCTTTTACTGTAAGCTTATAATATTTGTGGTCACAATACGATATACATGCTTAATGTACTAGTGAATTTTTAAGGGACTGAATTCAGAAAGACAGAAAACATGTTCTTGAGCACACATTCATGTGCGCACTTTTGTCAGTAAATGGCAGAAAAAACAGTAGGTGTTAAGCAATACACTCTTTACTGTAATTTGAAATTGGTGAGAAACCACTTAAATCGTGAGTTTCACTCCCTATTTTCAGTCTAGATGATATGAAGTGCATTGTTAGCATTTCTAAGCTACCTGGTATTTGAAAATAACATACGCATATAACATATTCACTTACCTTGATGGCTTAACGATGCCACTCACATTATTCAGAATGCTTATTTCTGCTCCTTGAGAATTACACGATATAGTCTTCATGAAACCCTGTTCAAAGGATAAATTTAGCTTATGTTATGAGGAACAAATGTAAACATTTCTTTGTTTTTCTTTGTTCTTCTTAGCTTCTGTTTCTTAATATTGTTTTGTATATAATTCGGTTTCTTAGTGACCTGATTAGGTTCAAGGAGGAAGCATGCTTACAGAAAGTGAGCTAGAAAAGGAGTTCCATAGAGTTGGGAGAGCCTTCCCTTGAACAACCTCACATTCTGCTCCTACATTCAGGTTCTTGTACTTGATCTCCACGGTAGGTAGCTTCACATTGACTCTGAAAACAACCAATATGTCAATTCTTGAAATAAAGTACCAACATCAACTTGCACAACATGTAACTGATGATGCAAAGTGATCCTAGTAATCAGAAGTATGTCTCTACAAGATCAAATTGTGAAACTGAAACAAAAGTAACAAGCAAGTAGAATGGGGGAATAGAACTTTGAAAATAGGTCAAAAGCTATCATATTTTGCAATTGGGTCCATACCAAAATCCTCTGTGACCAAAAAGACAAATTTGAAGAATTTGTTACTTGTAAATACCCCCCTCCTCTTTACCAATTACTCTCTCTAACCAGAATGTTACACTTATTCTGTTTTTGACAACACTGATTACAGCTTGATCAATAAAAGCAAGTGCAAATATACCTGTCCATCCTTTCTCTTAGTTTCTGCAGCAATTGGAGGTTATCATTCTCAATGTGCTGTATGCGCCTGTCAATGAACAAACGCTTTTCCACTGCTCCAAGCTTGGTAACATCAACCACCCTTTTGCTGCTGCTTCTCCAAGCTCCAAACTTTTCCACTGTTTCTCTGGCCTTGCTGCTTGTACTGTCCTCCTGAGTGATATCAACAAAAGAAGTCTTGATCCTTTTGAAAGTTGGTAGCTTCTCTATGGCAGCCCACTTGGACTGAAGCTCCTTGTCTTCCTCCACAAAAGAATCCGCGTCTCTGTCAAAGGTCAACACATGGCCCTAAGTCCTTCCTCTTGGAGTTAACTCCATTGGAGTTGTGTTGAACTGGGAACTTTCTGAAGCAGCTACTACTGGAGCTGTTGAACCTCAAGCTCCTCACAATTATGCCAAAAGTTGCCAATGATTGTCACAGATTGTGGAGGGATGCATGGAAGGGAGAAAGAGAAGATTTCACACAGAAAAACCAGTGTGTTTCTCCTTTAAAACTGGGAAAAGCATTTGTGAAGAAAAACCTATACAGCCACCTCTACTGTGGTCCCTTGATTGGGAAACAAATCCAATCTGGTCATATGATTGTCAAGGTTCATTCAGTTGACACAACGGGCTTTCAAATCTTATCGGTAAGCATGTTTGCTTTCACTTATCCACTCTTTTTTTCTTTGGGCTTAACTACACCTTTATCCCTCTAGTTTAGACTGTGATTTTAGTTTCCCACGACTTTTTCCAGACAAATCAGGTCCCTCTAATTGACATGCTCCAAATGAATTCAAGTACGCAATATTTCTACCAAATATCTGAAAAAGAATGACCAGCCTAACTAGGAATCGTATTTCAACATAAAAAATAAAAACACAGGGAGAGAACATTTGATCAAATATGAATGAAGATTAAAAAACAAAGGAAATGGTCTCTGTGTGCAAACTAATCTCTAGCATTTATCATTTCAAATACAGTAAACATCCATTTTGATCTTCCGAAGATACCATTGTCATTACTCATCAGTTTGGTCCTCTGATGATAAATACCCAGAAATTGTTCAACTTGATGTAAAAACAACTGACAAGGATCATTTTGATGTCATTTATACTAGATTTTTGCTAAAGCCATAGGTGGCACCAATATTTTGATTTTACCATTGTATCATCTTGTTAACTTTCCATTTGTATTTCATTATAACATGTTTGTCAGGATCTACATATTTAGAACTAATTCTGATATTATGGTTTGACAGAATTACTGAACGCTGAACAGTCAGGCTGTAAATGTAGAAATAGATTACAGGGGATATTAATTTATTATGGCAACGTGGGATGTCTTTTCCTCGTTAAAGGAAGTGATTATGTACCATCAGTACCTGCTGAAGCCATGATACTAACAGATAGATTCTCAATACCTCTAAAACACTGAGTTATATTAAACAATTGGTAATCCAGAGTAAATCCACAAAACAAAATTATAGGATTACAGTGATAACTTATTAAGGTAGAAAATTGGTAAAATGCTTGAGGGCCCTTTTGTGGTAAACTAGAAGACAACATCTATATACAGCATGTACACATCCTTCGGAATGCAGCACCTCTATGGCCTTGTACAACTTCAAGAACAAATGCCCTGAGCAAATTCCAAATAATGTGCTTAACAAACTGTTTAACCTACCGAGCCCTCAAGCTTCAAGCTCATGAGTTGGTTCACCTCAGAACCAAATTCATCAGGAAGCTCATTGAAGACATCACGGCAAAAGCCAGAGATCATTGCGGCCATTGCTTTTTCATAGTCTATTCCCCTTTGCTGAAAATAGAACAGTTGATCTTCTCCAATTTTAGATGTACTGGCTTCATGCTCAATTCTTGCCGTTGGATTTTTCACCTACAAAGTAATCGTGATTGCTTTAGCAAAACAAAAGTATCATGGCAGATATGGAAGCAGGGAGAAAATAAAGAAAGACAAAAGAAAATGGGAAGTACTGCGGGTTAGGTGGGGCAGGGAATAACTCCAAAAAACTGATGATCAGCTGTTTCTTTTTTTGGACAATATACTTAGACAACATTATTTTGATAACATTTGAAACATCTACGTGTCATTCTGTGATTGGTCCAAAATAAGAAAATGATTATTATTATTGATTATTTAGACCAATCACAGAATGACACGTAGATGATGTTCAAATGTTGTCAAAAAAATATTGTCTAAGTATCATTATCCTTCTTTTTCAAACCAACAACAAAGAGATAGACCAAAAGTCTCGGTCTAAGTCTGAGCCAACGGTACAAATCCTCTCTCTACTTAATTTGATTATACTAAAACTCCGGCACATTCCCTCTCATTGAGGATTCAACACTTTTGAATGTGAAGTTTCACAAGGCCATACATTAGTGTGGGTTCTTCTAACGGTTAAGATAGATTAAACAACAAGCTTAGATATAAACTCCAATACCATCAAGGCCAATTCCTATCTTAAATTCTTAAGTCCAAAATAATGGTTTCCTTAGTTCTATACTATTGTTTATCCTCTTGCATTAACCCTTTCCTATTATATCCAAAAGAAATAAACATTTTTTCTGATTCCAACCAACCGCTACAACAAAAGCCTATTCCGGTAGGTAAAGTTAGCTGCATAAATCACACAATTCCACTTTGTTTATCAAAACAACTTACCTAGAATCGTTCCAGCAAGACAGACAAAACACACAAGAAAAGTAAAAGGCATGCTACTACACACCTGAATGTAAGGATAGGTATTGGCAGCTGCATTATCCCCAATAAGCATGGAGTCACACTGCGATGAGTTTCGCGCATTGTCCGCCTTGGAGAGAACCTGAACCAGCCCTCTATAACAGTTCCTGGAATGTCCAACCGATATACCCTTGGAGATAATCCTACTCCTTGTGTTCTTCCCTTTGTGTATCATCTTGGTCCCTGTATCAGCCTGCTGATAGTTATTCGTCAAAGCAACGGAATAGAACTCCCCAACACTATCATCTCCCTCCAACACAACACTCGGATACTTCCACGTGATCGCAGAACCCGTCTCCACCTGCGTCCACGATATCTTCGACCGCGACCCGTCACACACTCCTCTCTTCGTCACGAAATTGTAAATTCCACCTTTCCCATTCTCATCCCCAGCGTACCAATTCTGCACCGTGGAGTACTTTATCTCCGCCCCTTCCCCACAGTACAACTCCACCACCGCTGCGTGGAGCTGGTTCCGGTCATAGGACGGCGCAGTGCACCCTTCCAAATACTCCACAAAGCTCCTGTCGTCGGCAACGATCAAAGTCCGCTCAAACTGCCCCGTTTCCAGCGCGTTGATTCTGAAGTAGGTGGAGATCTGCATCGGGCACTTGGTGTCTTTGGGAATGTAGCAGAACGACCCGTCGCTGAAGACGGCGGAGTTCAACGCTGCGTAGTAGTTGTCATCGGTGGGCACGACCCTCCCTAAGTACTTGCGGACTAACTCGGGGTACTCCTTGATAGCATCGGAGATGGAGCAGAATATGACCCCGGCCTTCTCGAGGGTTTTGCGGTGGGTGGTGGCGATGGAGACGCTGTCGAGGACGGCGTCGACGGCGACGTTGGCGAGACGCTTCTGCTCGTTGAGAGGAACGCCGAGCTTGTCGAAGTAGCGGAGGAGTTCGGGATCGGCGTCTTGGAGGGATTCCAGAGAGGGTTTCTTCTTGGGAGCCGAGTAGTAGCAGATGTCCTGGAAATCGATAGGAGGGTAGGTGTTGTCGGACCAGGTAGGGACTTTCATGGACAGGAATTTCTCAAATGCATTCAAGCGGAATTCCAGCATCCATTCAGGTTCCTCTTTCAGGGACGAGATCAGACGAATAGTTTCTTTCGAGAGGCCTTTAGGAATCGAGTCGGAATCGATGTGTATGCTGAATCCGAACTTCTTATCATAATCGCGGTTGCGGAGGATTTCACGTATCTTCTCGTCGGAGGAAGTGGCAGTTGCGGCGGTCTCTTTCACCTCGGCGCGCACCGTAACGTGGCGCGAAGGTTTTGGGGGTTTGATGTTTAGGGTTGGGGGGACAATGGATTTGGGGTGGCGCGTGGGTTGCGGAGGCAAGGGAGAGATGGAGAGACCGTTGCAGCGGAGAAGAGACGCCATGGATGAAGTTTTGGTTTGACACAGATAATTAAAGAAGATTGGAAATTTGATTCCTTCCAACTTACTTGTGGGTGTCGTGTGTCCTCAGCGTGCAACTTTGATTTTCCAAAATCATCAAATTCAAATTTAGAAATTTTACGCCCACTCACTCTTCTGTCTTGTGTGTGCCACGCACACAACTAAAATTTGTTTTTCTTGTATTTTTACTTACCTTGCTATTTTCCTAATAATTTTTTATTTTTTTTAGCTACTTGTTTTTCATCTTCAATATGACAACCTTATTCCATGAAGACAAATTGAAGAAGAATTTTTTGTTGTGCAGTGCTCATATTTGAAGCTGTGTTTTGCTGAATGAGAAAGAAACAGTCAGTTATTTATGAGTATTGTTTTGTTGCGCTGTGAGCTATCAGTTTATTGGATATATTTAACCTTAATATTTGGAATCTTTTTTTCTTTTAAAAATACTCTTAAAAATAATCTTTTTTATCTAAATTCTTACGTCAAAATGTTGAAAGCAAAAGTTGCACATGTTTTCTTGTAAAAGGAGAAATTGATTACAAGACGTAATTGCTTCCAGAAAAATAAATGTTTAATTAAATATTTAATAGGAAAAAAAATGGACCAGAGGAGAGGCCTGTGCTGAATTCATATAGATTTATCTTTTTCAAAAATAAACCCAATTTAAATAAAAAAAATTCCTACATGTAATTGATTTCCCTATCCTTACTTGTAATTTTTTTTAAAGAAGGAATTTAAAAAATTGTGAGAAAAATATAATTTTCGATTTTCGATTTTAAAAAACTAACAGAAATATAATGGTTTAAATAAAAATAATTTTTATTTTATGTTGTGTAAATTAATGTAAAATATAATTTATTATTAATTTGATAATTTTGTTAATTATTTATGATGTTAATTAATTTTTTCAATATTGAAAACAGAACTGAAAGTAGTTTTTAAATGTTTTTAGTGATACATTAGAAGGATAAAATTATAACTACCTTTGAATTGTTTAAGATTATAGGTGATAAATTGAAATAAGTATTAATATTTTATTATTTAAGTACAAAATGTATAAATAGAAGAAAAAAAAAACTCATAGATTAATTGATTTAAAAAAAATTGTCCATATTTTTAGTTGGTTTTGGAAAGTTTTTCATAGAGGTTGAAAGTTTTGCACGTGATCCTTCTAGAACAAAACAAAGATAATTCTGTTAGTTCACAATAATGAAGATACGATGAACTCATTCATTAGAACATTTTATATATAAGTTCAATTTTCTATTAAAATTGTAGCTAGTTAAGTTATGAAAGTAATATAGAATAGGTGATTTAGATGTGAAGTCGATGTATAAATAATTTTTGGCTATATTCAATAATTGTATTTTATTTGAAAATATATTAAAATTGTTTAAATAATGAGAACGATATGTTATATATTTTAACAGCAAAAGGATAAATTATTTTAATTAAGTTATATTAGTTTAAGTCCGTATTATTTTATAACAAAATAGTTTATGTTAGGTATAAGAAATGAAAAAATATCGGTTTAAAGTAATTAGATTTCTTGTTGTATCTTTGTAAATTTTATGAATTATGAAAAATTGTTGGGTGAACAAAAATTTTCATTTGGATGAAATTCATTAAATTAAAAATTTGAGATGTTTGATCGATAAATGAGTGATGACTAAAAAAAGTATTTTATGAAATTTAAAAGGTAAGTTTTAAAATGTTTTTAAATTTGAAAATTGGTTTTCATTATGTTCTTATTATATATAAAGTATATTTTTATGCGTGGTTGATATATTATATTTGAAAATTATTATACTTTAATCGATAATTAATTATAATTTATTAATATTTAAATTAAATTTGATATATTTGTGTGAATGAATGCATGAAACATGTAAAATATTAAACATAATTATTTCTAATGAAAAAAAATAGTATGATGAGATATTTAGATTGTTTGTTAAATTTGAGATTCGTGAAGAATATATGACAATTTTTTGATATTGAAATTTCATAAATGAAAATGTTGTATGGTGAGAGTTGAATGTATTTATATAACTTAATTTGTTTATGTGAAAAATAAATGTGTTTGATAGGTAATTGGAATTTATCGTATCACACGAGTAAATAAATGTTTATATTATGTAATTTTGTTATGATGATAATTTAATAAATGTAATCGATATAAATATTTGACTATAGTTGAATATACATGTCTTTCAAAAATAAAATTTGATATTAATAATAATGTAGATACTAGAGAGATTTTACCATACACTTGATTTCAATGTTGATTAAATAAATAAATTGAATATAGTATAATATATATATATATATATATATATATATATATATATATATTAAAATCTATAGCTAACTTTCTCTGTTTGAATTATATACGAATATTTTACAAACTATAGTTTACCTTATCTTATGTTTAACAATTGTGATAATCTTGCAGAGGATAATATTGCAGAGGATAATCTTAACAAAATTAGACAAAAATACAAAAGATATCCATGCATTAATGCATTATTTATAGTTTTAGATTTTTATATTTATAAATATGATATGATTCTTTGTAAAAAGATAAATTTTCCAGAAACTTTAAATGATAATGAGAATGTTATGTAAAATTTTGTTTAACTTTTCTTGACTAATAGTATGGTAATGACAAGTGGGGTTTAAATATTTTTCGAGATGGAATTTAATGCACATAATTTCGGGTCTAGGTATTTTGTTCAAATTTTAAATACGTTTTTGTATAGATTATAGTATGTAATGGATTCATTTGATCATTAGAATAAGTTTCAAATGCATCAAAGTCCATAAAAACAGTGTGTTGTCAACTGATATGACGTTGAGGGATAGTTTTCTTGTGTTGAGCGCTACCATTTTAGGGATACCAGCATTGAGCGCTAACTTTGTAGCACAGAGGGATAACTTCTGGTTCTGGGTGCTGAGTGTTACCGCACCAACTTTTGTTTCTTTTTCAGGTTTTGGAAATACAAATTTTAAGGTTATGGGCATTATTTTTGTATGTTTTTTTAGGTCATATGAAGATTTTGGACCTTTCCAAAACTGTTGGTGAGGGTTTCAAATCTGTTGTCCTTACCTAAATGTGGCTAATAAGATGTCTTAAAGAAAATTGTGTTATTATGTGACTTCTGAAGACTTGTTCAGTTGATTTTGGTTCTTGAATTATAATAAGTGATATTATATGATGTTAGTTAGTGTAAATGAATGGATTTGTATATGATTTACATGTGAATGAAAATTATGCATATGAATATTGTGATGAAAAGTTTGTGAATGAAGTGAACTTGGATGTAATTCCATGACTCGTGGAGAGGTTGCATGGTTGTGTCCGTTATTGTTGTTGTATGAATGTATGGAGCTTTGGATTGGTGATGTATTCCGACACTCTAATGATCATTCATTTTCAAGTAGAGATGGGTAAGTCGTGTGGTGAGAGTAGCAGGAGGTTCTTGTCTATAGACTTTGATCATGACCCTTGACAACTGAAATGGACTAACCTAGTATGGTAGCTTGGTTTCAGCCAACTGTATTATCATTATAAGTGCACAAACTACCAATTGTTCGACACTCATACCTAATCCGGACGAGTCTTGTCTAGGTTATGGCATGTGTGTAATTAATGGATTGTTATGGTTTTTGAACTAGTGTTTGAAATTGTAATATAATATATATGAATTGTCTTGTTTATCTAACTTACCCTTCTTATTTGTTTTGTATATGACAATCATCTAAATGATGTGAGCTTAAAAAAACATATTTAATTTCAGCCATTTCAACACGAGGTTAAAAGTGAAGCAGTTGCATAAATAAGGTGTTATTCTCCAAGTGTACGATCTTTTTACTCGAGATCGAATAGTTTCTGATAAATTATCATTATATAATATTCTATTTCGATAATATCAATTCACATTTATATCCCTACTATTACCTCCATTTTATTTCAAACTAACTACTAATATGTATGAATTTTTTCACTCTAGTAATATATATTAAATAATCATTTCAATAGAAAAAAGTAGTATGAAAAATTATTGTTATTCAGATTTGGACACTCCAAACACATTTTTTTTTTAGAAAAAATCTTACGTTGTTTTAATAAATATATATATAATTTTTCACACCCAATTTAAAGAACACCAACTTTAAAGTTTTAAATCAACAATTAATCTTAACCACTATAATTTTTTATGTTAAAATGTTTCAATTAATTATACTAAAATTGACAAATGTTCAATAAATCATAATGATGTGTTAATAAAGCATTTTTTATCCATCATTAGATGCTGTTTATATTTATAAAATTTTCCCTTTCGTTATTAAATAATTGAAATAAAATATAAATTTCAACATTTTCATCTAATACTTTAACTCATTCTTTATTTTTGACTGTATTTTTTTAAAATTCATATAAAATAATAATTTATAAAGTTTATATTTTTTATTTTATTTTTCACTGACTTTTTTATAAACTATTATAATAATAAATTTTTTTATTCCCAATTAAATATAAAACTAAAATTGAAATTCAACTCAAAATTTGTTCCAAAAATTTCAATAATGAAATAACTTTGTATTTTGTTCCAAATTGGGTTTCTTATAATTTCCTTTTTCTTTCTTTAGCTTTTCTATTACCTGAGAGTTAAAGGATTTGGTAATAGAAGTTAAATTTGATTTTAATCATGGTGTTTTTGGTTACTGACATTGTCCCATTTTAGTTTTTTTTTATTAGGTCTTAATTTATTTAAAAATTTTGTGTATAAATATTTATGAGAAGTTGCTAAAAAAAAGGATTTAAAGTAAAAGAAGAAGATAGAAGTGTACTGAAAATTAACAGTGAAGAATTGAGCAACAGAAGAGGCGGTGGGTGATGGCCAAAAAGCGGAAGGCGAAGAGAGCCCTGAACGTAAAACACCACCATCAAAACCAAAACCAAAACGTCGCCGCTTTAATCGCACAAGTCACTCACACGGCACACTCTTTTCTATCCCGCAACGACCTTCTTCTCCTCCCTTCCCAATCCCTCCGTCTCGAATCCCTAATCTCATCCCTCATTTCCCTCTCTCCACAACCCAAACCCTCACCCCTTCTCTCTCCGCCACACCGCGACTGCTGGTTCCGCCGCTTCTGCTCCCTCTCCGATTCCCGATGGCTCAATGCCTTCCGCATGTCCAAGCCCTCCTTTTCCCACCTCCTCCACCTCCTCACCCCCTCCCTTGCCCCCTCATTCCCCCACATCGCCCCCGACTGCGTTCTCGCCGCCGCCCTCTTCCGCCTAGCCCACGCCGCCCCCTACGCCGCCATCGCCCGACGCTTCGGTATCGCGCCGTCGGAGGCCTGCCGCGCCTTTTTTGCCGTCTGCAAGGCAGTCGTCGACAACTTGGGACACCTCTTCGAGCTCCGCACCGGTTCCGAGAGGGTTGTGGTGGGTTTCGGCTTGAGTTCTCTCCCCAATTGTTTCGGGGTTTTGGGGCTGGCTAGGTTCAGAATTGATGATTCGTTGTTGGGTCAAAATGGGTGCTTGATGGTTCAAGCGTTGGTGGATTCCGAAGGGAGGTTCTTGGATGTCTCGGCTGGGTGGCCAAGTACCATGAATCCCGAAACCATTTTGCGTGAGAGTAAGATTTATCACGAGGTTGAAGAATCCAAGGAATTGTTGAATGGACCGTGTTATAATCTCCACGACGGTAATTTGATTCCTCAGTATATTCTGGGAGAACCTTGTTTTCCCCTTTTGCCGTGGCTTTTGACGCCTTATAACAGAGTGAATGAGGAGGATAGTTTTGGCTCGGCGGAGAGGGCTTTCAATTGTGCTCATGGTAATGCAATGGAGTTGGTTGGTAATGCCTTTGGGGGGCTTCGTGCCAGGTGGCAGCTTCTGGCAACATCGAGGAAGTGGAAGCTAGAGTGTATTGAGCATTTGCCGTTTGTGGTTGTTGCTGGCTGTCTGTTGCATAATTTTGTTGTCAAGTGCAATGAGAAAATGTCAGATGAAGGGGTGGGAAAGGGTTGCTTGGAAAAGGAAGAGGGATTTCCTGCTTTTGATGGGGTGGGGGACGAGAATGCAGTGAGGGTGAGGGATGCACTTGCTATGCATTTGAGTAGGATGAGTTCCAGAAAATGAATAAATAGTGTTGGGTGGAATATTAATATATGGTATACTTATTTTGATTGGTCAATTTGTTTTTTGGAATTGCTGGCAATGGCAAGTGTCACTTGCAGTTTGGAAACCATGTATGGCATCAATTCCATTATATTCGATTCGTTGCCTTCTTGTAGTATATTGAAGGATAGCTTGAGTAGAAAGAAATCTGCAATCAGCATAATTTTTCAATTGTTGGCTCGCAGGCGTTCAGATTTCTCATATCATTTTTGTCTGTTACAGACGAGCTGTTTTTAAAATTTGGCACAAAATTCTCTCCGATTCAGTGGAAGCAACTTAGAATTAATTGCCGGGTTTGCCAGTGGAACCATGGTTAGTATGCAGCATAAAATTTTTAGTGATTTTAAACCTGATTTGCAAACAGTCATTCAGAATTGTACTTGTCATTTGCTTCGGGCTCTTGACAACTTATCAGAATTGTCTTCGATGAAGTGGTAAAACCTGGGTCGCTACTTATCACAATTAAAAATTTATAGATTGCTGCAATTACATTTAAGGTTAACATATATAAAATCAGTGGAAAAGTTTAAGCTCATAAAAATTTTCGTGAGCTCAGTCTGCCTTACTCTTTTCCCATCATACGTGTCAGTGGGAAAGGACAGGGGTTGTTACTAAAGAAAAGCAATACAACTTTTCTGCTGTAGAGGTCCACAAAGAAAAGGGGGTTGAACCTGACAAGTTGTTGTGCCACATTGAATTATTTGAGTGTGCCAAATCTAGGAAGTTGAGGAGAGACTCTTTCCAAATTTGTCGCTTGGTTCCAAATGGGAGAATGTGACTCAGTTTTGTCAAGTTAGTTGTCAATATTCCAACTTCATGCAAGTTATTGTTCCAACTTTTGAAAGACGTCAAACCAACCTCAGAACTAATTATGAAAAACTCATTGCTATGTGCAATTTTGCAATGGATGGGTGAATTAGTTAGCGAGTACCTACTAGGGTTGGTAAAATTTTAATTAGTTTAGGTGAAGTACTTCGTTAAACTTTATCGTGGTTGTAGAAACACTGTAAATTTGTCTGGATCTTAATACTTGTGGTCCTTAGATACATGTGTTCCCTTGTTATTAGTTTGAGAGACAATATGGATTTGAGGATAAAGGTTTTGTTTTTTTAAGAGATTTAAAGATGAGAATGAAGCTTGCAAGAGTTTGTGAAAATTTTGATGAATATGATAAAATAAAAAATATTGTAATAAATTAAAATATAAGATTTTTTTTTGTCCTTATAACAATAATTATTATTATATTAAATATTATTGATGAAATTTTAGCTATAAGTGAATGTATTATTTGATAAAATATGAATTTGGACGCGATGGACATGCACAACAAAAGTATTATGTACAGTAAAAAAACGTAGCATGGAATTTTCAAAAAGTGTGAGGACATTTTTGTAAAAATATAAAAACCAAATGCTAAATCCCTTCCAATATTTTCTCGGTCACAAATACTATCAAACCCATCGAAATGAATATAAAGGTCATCTTCTCAAATAGTAAATTTGTAGAAGGGAACACAGCATAAATAATTAAACCTTTCTTCTTTATTTCTTTTCTTTAAAAACAACGTAACGAATCTGCTGTTTTGTAATCGATCTACTGATTTAATGTTAACTCGTATTACTAGCATTGACAGTGAAAGACAAGAGTTAAATTTAAGGGATAGCTGGAGATGGTATGTACAAATAGAAGAAGACTTTGGGCACCACTGTACATTTTGTGTGTAGATTGCAGTCAGTGATGGTGTGACAGCGTCGGCATATTTTCATTTCTATGGGAATGAATGTTCTGCCAGATTCCCTAAATGATGGTGTGCATGGTTGAATGTGTTCCATCATAATTGAAGCTTTTTAGATGAACAATTCTTTACACAGTTCGTCCAGCAAGATACTAAACCCATGAAGCCAGAGCCTGATTTAATATCCTCCCTTCTTTGTACAACTCTCACAAACTCGCTTACACTTAGGGTTCCGTCACGGTTTGCATCAAACACATGAAAAATTATGTCAACCACTTTATCTGTAATACAAACACCACAAACCTGCATAAATAGAACATAACACGTAAGAAGTTATTCGTGAGTTCAAAATGGTTTTGATTTAATTTGGCAAACGCAGATATCAGTACTTGAGATGCTGCTCTCTGAAAATCAGTTTTTGTCAACACCCCATTAACTTTTCCATAACTGAATATGGCCAGCGAAAAGGATTCCAACTTCTTGCGCAATTCTGCAAAATCTTGGAACTCCTTAAATGTAAGCCTTAAGTCTCTTAGTTGCTGGTCCCTGTTCAGTTCTTCCACCCTATCCAACAGTTTGCTTATGTGATTGACGTCTGCAGACGCAACCAAGGACAGGGCAAAATCTTTCGCTGTAATGCTTCCTCTTTTATTGTAGTCATAATGGGAAAACTCCAACCTTAAGATCTGTAAATTAAATTCCAAGTGCAGTGCATGTTAATCACGAAATATTTTACAAGCGGACGTTCTAGTTGCTAACAAGATAGTTGAGTCTTATTGTTATGGAATATAAAACAGAGATCTCTGTCAATGATATCAGAAATAGTTCGTACAAAAGAATTCATATATTGCAGAACATGTTTATTCTTAATGTAAGACTCCAATGAAACAATCCAAAGACAGAAAAGTAGCATACCCTGAACTCACTTACCTCATCATGCAGCTGTCTTAAGAATTGAACAAATCTTTCATGTTGTAAGCATGAATTTCCATTTTTGCCGAAAAAATACTCCAAGAGACCCCCATTTTCTACAGAAGTATTGACGCGAAGACGTCGTCCGTCTCTGTGATTGGCCCCTTGTCTGTTTTGTGATCGCATCAAGGCCATCACTTTCTTGAATTCTTGCCTGTCTATTTCACTGTTGACAAACACCTCTTAAAATATTCAGATATCCAAAATATAAAACAAAAATCCAAATTCTTATACAGACAGATCTGACTAGTTATCCCAATCCGTTTGACATTGTTAGATGTAACTAAATCTTGTCTACACTTGTCTGTCTTCATGCCTGTTTCAATTTATTTATCTTAATTATACACCATACTCGATATGTTACGTGCTTAGTGCTATACAGAGAACGTCATATTAGATTTGCCTTAACAGTAATATGATTGAGTTTTAGACAGTGAGCTATCCAAAACACTCATGGTGTAATCAAAAGATGGATTTCTGCATTTGATTTCTTCAACCAAGTGATAGTGGACTCTACATTGTAAAAGGATCCATATCTAAATTATGGATAGTTCACTAGTGTGTGTGTGTGTATTGTAAATACAGCTTACGACATGCAGAAGGAAAAGAGAAGTTCCTACCCGTTGTTATCAATGTCAAACATTTTAAAAGCCACTGAAAAGCTGGACTCTGGTATGCTGAGGAGAGTAACAAAAAATATATACCTGGTGTCAAGAAAGAAGAGCTTTTGTTATCCAAATTACATGGCATTAGTACTCATTCAGCAGTTGCTATGTCAGAAGTTTCAAGCAGATAAAAAAGACAACAAATACGCACTCTGCAAAGGAAATGAGTCCGTCATTATTAGTGTCAAAGAGCATAAAAAATTCTGAAGGTTCACACTGCAACTCCCCGGGAACCTGCTCCCCTCTTAGAAAACCCTCTCTAACACGGTTTGATTCAGAAGGAGGAAAGACGGGAACAATGGCACGCATCAAATCTGCAGGTGTCATAAAAACTTGACCACTAGGGGATTTAACAGATGCAAAGTACTCGAAAACCTGCACTTAATATGGTGCCAGATAAATGAAACATCCCATAGTAACAATTCTTTGCTTTTTAAGCTGAAGAAAGAAAAACAACAACAACATCATGACTGATAATTATACAAACACATGATGATAAGACTGTTTACCTTTTCAGGAGGGCTCTGCAAGCGAATGCGTTTTTCATAATTAAAGAATATTCTTCTTCTATAGTCATCTGCATCAAATCAGAAGCATAACAAATCAAAAAATTTGCAACAAGCAAATGAGTTAACAATTAAACTACAAAAAACCTATGTGTATTGATTAAACTTGACTGTAGATATGACTTTTGAATTAATTATTACTGAAGACAATAATTTCCAATTATTCGTCAATGCATGATTGAACAACAGTGCAAAGAAGCTTTTAAATTATTAATATACTAGTTTTAGGACCCGTATTGCACGTGAATTAACGAAGTTTATTGGAAAACAACATATTTATAATGTTAATAAATAATAATATATTAGTATAACAAAAATCTGTCAAGAGATATCTTCAAGTTTTGTGCGATATCAAAATGTTCCAATTAAATTCAAATTCTATCCTATACCAATCAATAAGAAAACATTCAGCGTTGCAAATTGAAATTTAAAAAGGGAAATTAAGCACTAAAATGAGAAAACAAATGTAATAAAGATGCAATAACGTGAATCATTGATGAATAAGAGGATACCGTTAAAGAGAAACCTGGGGGGTTTGTTCTGACGCTTTTGTTGGAGCTGATCCTGATTGGCAAAATCAGAAAATGACTGAAGAGAATTGGCACCAGAAGAAGACAAAGAGGAGCAATACCAAAAGCCTAAGGTGGAGGCAACAACCACAACCCCAGAAGTAATTGCTCTAAGAAAGGCCTCAAAGTCTCCGATCCTCTCGTCACCATGTGTGGGCCCAACAAAGGAGCTGAAGGAAGAAGAAGATGACGATGATGAGGTGGAGCCTTGTGATTGGCTGCAGAACGGCCTTACGTTTTGCCGCAGAGAAAGTTGAATTTTTCTACCCAAAGAAAACATGCTAAGGTTGAGTTGAAACTAATGTGAAATTGGGACAACGAGAACACACCATATATGGAGTGTGCATAATGTTATGTCGCTGAAAACGTTGGAAAGAAACACCGATTCAACATCGAACAAAGGATGTAGTTTCTGTACGGATGTAGCGCGAAATTTGTGGTCCTTTGACTCGGATTCAAAGATGCATGGTTGGTTATGATTTCTCCTTTCATGCATGGATATGGAACCCCAACTATCTCTCTTCTAATTTTATAATGTCGATTAAATAATATAAAAACATCCATCTGCTTTTATTATTAAATAACGTTACATGATAAAGATTTAAAATTTTGGGAAAAACAGTAAATTAATCTTTCATTAAAAAAATATAAAAATTTTAAACCCAACAAACCTTTAAATACTTTCTTATATTAACTTATTTTGCGTGTGTAAACCTAGGTTGCCTTCAGCTTAAAGCTACGAAATAATTGATACAACTCAAACAAGTAAATATCACATGTCAATAATATCATTAATAAATAATTTCCATACAGCCCTGCGCCTATTGTGTAACGTTGATTTTAGTTGACATTAATAATGCACAAATTTTGAGACAGTAAATATGCACAGAAGTATAGGTCTACATTAAGGAAGTAGTAGTGCTGCGCCCTCTTCCCCTTTCTCTAAACGATCAATTCACCATTAATATCTCACGTGACATCGGTTGGATTCGTAGTTCTCTGTCAACCCCTGCTGCCAAAGCCATAAAATTTACAAATCAAGATCATAGACCAACCATGGCTAGAAGCTTTGAAGGAAACCAAACAAAGTAGATGATGCTTAGGTGTTTTATTAAAACTTCATGGCATTACAATATTTTTGTGACAGCAAAAGTAAGAGTGTTCACATGATGTCGTGTCAATACCTTGATTTAGACCAAACCAGAGGATGTAACGGCGTACTTTGTAGGTAACTTGCCGTGTTCTTTGGCTTCTGAAATGACTTGATGCCATTGGTTTGCTGCTACAGTGGTTTTACCATCCCATCTTCTGTCATCAATTATTCGATCGCCCCACCAACTTACTTCATTGCTCCATAGCGAAGACCGACATGGGATGCTTACCAAAATAATTATTCCTGGTCAATTTACATGGCTTCTCTTCCCCTCCTGTTTTTCTTGTATACATTACTGCAATCTAATTAAAGTGGCAGGTATGTGCTAATTGGTAGGCTCGAAGATTCAAGGTGTGGGTCATTTGGACTTTTTCTTGGACTCTCATCTGCAAAATAGGTAGTAGGTTTACCAAATTGATTTGCCTTAACTACTTTCCATTTCATGGGCCCTTCATGCCTTTAATTAACTTTAATTAACATGAACTGTCGTAATCTAACTCACTAATCCCCACAAAGACACACTCTTATTGGATATTTTTAACACAGTTAATGTTCACTGCTGTTACCTACGTAATATGGCTGCAATAGCTTCTAACTTTGAGGATTAGGACCTTTTGTAATATTCTCATAACCCCTACTGTATAATGCCCGTGAACCTTCCTTACGATAATATGTCAAAAAACTCCTCACACGAAATTATTGGTTGGCTGTTGTCACTCTCAGTCTCAACTACCATCCAAATTTCATCATCACAAAAAAAAGACAGGTAGAGGAAGCAATTGGTCTGAAAAAACAAAATAAATAGCCATATACCGACCACATTTATCATTTAAACACTGATTCTCATACTCCACTCCTCCTTATCTATCTCTATATCTATGTGATGCCCACCTCAAACCTTACCATATCCTACCCTTTTGCCACTGCCCCATCACCCATGGACTGGTTCTCCTGGCTTTCAAGAACCACTCTTGAGCCTTCCTTAATCTATGACTACGGCCTCACCTTTGCACGCAATGAGCTTCAATTGGAAGATGCTTGCTACTTCAACCACGAGTTTCTTCAGAGCATGGGCATCTCGATTGCCAAGCACAGACTAGAAATTCTGAAGCTTGTCAAGAGGGAAGGAAGAGGAGGAGGTGGTCGGCCGAAGAAGCTCTCTGGGGTCATCAAGAAGTGCCTTAGGAAGTGCATGAACAAGTTTGTTTCACGTGATGATGACGATGATGACGATCACGTAGTGAAAGGTGTGCCCTCCTTGATGCCTGTTTCAATGGCGCCACCAGAGATTAATTGGTACGAAGGGAAAGTGAGAGGGTCATCGGTTGTGAGGAAGCAACAAGAAGGAAGCGAAGAAGCTAAGGAAGAGAAGGCTCTACCTGTGCCTCCCATGTACAGAAGCAGGACCATTGCACTTTCAGGACCGTTGGATGGCAGTAGAATCATGCATGACAAAATGGTCCACAACAGGGCCTTGAAGCTATCTGGACCACTTGATGGAAGAATGCATGAGAGAATGATGATGATCAACTCTAACAGAAGCCCTTTAATACCTAGGTCTCTCGATGCTAGATTTGTAGCCACAGCAAAGAGTCCAAGACCCATGCCGGCGGAGACCAAAAGCCCAAGACCTCCAAGGCCTTCGGATTCAACAAGGCCCGACATTGAAAGCCCAATGGCATACAGTCCTTATAACAAGCCCAAAGCCGATTTTGATTATGACGATGATCACACACTCTGGCCTTCACTGTTTCAAGATCTGAAACCGACTTGATTTTGTCTTTTCCATTCGATGGTGAGTGCCGCTTACATTATCATTCTTTTTCTTTCATTGGTATCTCATTATAGAAACTTAGCAACTACCTATTATCATATGAAATCTCATGTTTTGCTGCAACGCTTAAACGCCTTGTCCCTGCTTCTCCGACCACTTGTTAATACATTATCAGTTTTTGTTATCCAAGGTCGTAATTTCATATTATAAGGTAACAGTCCCATATGTAGATGGCCAACATCTTAGGTTTATTTATGTTATGGGTTTTGTCTTTGAGTAAATATATAAATAGGAAAACATTCACCGTCACCAACAAAATGTTGAGATCTCCGAAAAGTAATTAATTTATTTGCTGGTAGATATTCTCATTCAAAGGAATTAAAGCTAAAGTCCAAATATCCCTTTCAGGCGGCACCAAACTAAAGCTAAACTAAAATGTTACGTTCAATAACAATTAAAAGATATTGAGCTCGTTCGTTGTATAATTATCATCACATACATTGAAATAAACGATTGTTCCAAACAATATATGATAGATTAATTATCCTACAACCATGTGCATACAGATCACGTATCACACTTCCTTCACCTTTAACAATTCTCAGTGGTCAGAGTCATATCCCAACATGGTCCACATGTTTGAAGCCAAGATCTCTTGCCTGATAGATTGTTTATCAGCATTGTTTAGAATGTAATAATGGCAGACCAGGAAAAAGCAGCTACACAGGTTTGTCTGTAAAATAAAGTGTGTGGTGTGCTATATTTGTTATTGAACTTGAGTAGTTTTTAGTGGCCTGAAGTTTGAGGTAGCTTAAACGAACCCCCAGAGTAAAGCATTTGGTAAACGGGCTTAATTCTTATAGTCAAGATAATGCTGGTGAGAGTACCCGCAACACACACACCAGCCAGAGTGAAAAAAGTTAGCTGAAAACAACTTGGACCAATACATGTAACACCTGAAGCAATGAGGCCTTGGCCATGTTGTTTTGCTGCCTCGTTATCATATACGTGTCCTGCTAGAAGAGCCGAAAAAAGTGATGCGCCAAGTGGATTCCCCAGACCCATGAAGTTGCTCAACAAACCAAAGTGTTTCAACCCAAAAAGCTCTGAAACAGTCGGAATCACTATGGAAAATTGCACGCCATAGCAGATGCCAAGAACTGCAATTGCAGGATAAAGTGTTCCCTTGATAGCATATGCAAAGAGAAGGTACAAGAAAATCATAATTATCTGCGTGCATGTCATCCAAATTGTCCTTGGAATCGTTTTTGTCCTGCAAATTGTCAAAACAATTATACTTTATTCATGCGTCGTCATTCATACTTAGATGATAAAAAGACATGTACATGTGTATAAAACAGATTACAAGTGTATCTAGCTTTATAGTAATTGTCTTAAAAGTATATTGAAACAATTTACGAATGACTGATCTACAATTATAAAATTCTAAAAATAAACATCCACTTCAACTCAACACAATCACTACCTACTTTTACTTTCACAAATTAGAAAAGTCTACTTTAGCATCTCAAAATAAACATACACTTCGACACAATTGCTACCTACTTGTGGTGGGCAAAAGAAGCGAAATAACAAGTGCTAGTCAAAAGTAGCACGGCATCTAATTATCTGAAATGATTACAATGATCTCTTGACTGATATGGGAGCGAGAGTAAAATCTTAACTTAACCGAGAATAATTACTTACCTGACAAAATGTTCTGAAACAACTCCTCCACCTAGCCGACCCACAAAATTGAAAAAGCTGAATAATGACAGCAAAACAGTGGTATCTTCCATACCTTGTGCAATGCCAATCTGAGCCAAATTATTCAGAACAGTAACCCCTGTTCCAACCCCAACAAAATAAACAAAAAACAGTAGCCAGAAATCTGCCTTAACGAGAGCCTCGGTAAACTTAAAATCTTCCCCTCTCTTGGGCCTTCTCTTCTTCCTCACTGCCCCCTCACCCTCAGCGAGAAGCATGGCCACCTCAGCTGAACCATCCACATCATTAAAACTTCCAAGGCCACTGGTTGATGAAGATGATAGCAAGGGTTCTGTGTTGTCCACCTTGCCATCTTGAACCAGAAAGTCGGAAGATCCAACATGTTGCTCTGGTGTTTCTGATGCAGATGCTTTTCTGGGGCACAGTGTCATCTTTATAGGGATTGCAAGGGGAGCCAAGAGAAGGAGAATCATCACAGCCAAAATAACAAATGATACTGTATGACTCATGGGGACAAAGTTGTCAAGTATTGTTGTTGCAAGTAAGTATAAACCCAAGGCTACACTAGCACCTTGGACGAACAGAAAATGACCGTTTTCAGAAGAATCTTCACCGGAAGCCGGAGTGCAAGGCCGAACAAGAAACATGGTACTGAAGCATAAAGCAGGAATACCAATGGCAAGGAACAACAGGAAGTTGGGTGAAGAATTATGAAAACCCACACTGTAAATTTCCGTAAAAACTGCAGCACTGAGCCCCGAATAACCTTTGAGGACTCCTGCAACTGTGCCTCTACTGACAGGGAAATTTCTCATGTTGGTGACTAGAATAGCAGTAGATAACCATGCACAGCTGTTGGTAGCTACAACAAGTGCAAGCCATAGCTGCAGCACAACACCAAATATAAAAAGAGATGATTATGAACTAGGCCCTTTCAATATCATGCACAGCCCAACAAACAATTTTCCATCTAACAATTATTAGATGAACCAAACAACAATACAATGAAAGGAACATTGTAGATACAGAAATATAAAAAAACAAACATGGAATAAGCTATAGAAAATGTTCGATACTGTGGCTATTCTCATATCAAAGTCCTTATCCTACTTACTTCCTCTCATCTTTGTCTCAGATCATGTTTGTCTAAAGATATCAAATACCCAACAACCAGTAAGGCAGTAAAACAGAACTGACTCTATGATCCCAGGAAAAAAAACATAAAATTGCTGATATAAAGCGAAAAAGATATGAAAATGATGAAGTTACCACAATGAAAGGAACGCAATCAAATGTTTTGGAAATAGCAAGCCAGAGAACACCAAAACCAAGGAATGATAAGAGACCACCAATAAGAAGAATGAGCCAAGGGGGGAACTTGTTGCAGGCGAGACCAGGAAGAATGCCAACGTTCTCACCAATATCATTGGCAACACCAAGCAGAGTAATCTGGCTCTGGTTGAAACCCAAAACGGATTTCAAGGAATGAGAGTAGAGAGGGAAAGTGAAGCCATTTCCTGAACAAATCTGAACCCAGACGGCAGCTCCAAGTCCCACCCAAGGTGGCCTTTTCCCTCCCTTCACTCTCAACATTTGGCTCACACTTCGGCTGAAGAACAGCACACACACAACACAAAACACCAAAGACCTTTCCTTCACAAAAGGGAGAAGCAAAAAGAAAGCATATGGTGAGAATAAATGAGTGTGAGAGTGAGAAGGAGATAAATCTGTGATGGTCACTGTTCTACTAGTAAAAAAATTAATATTTTAAACAATTTGTGTGGGGCAAAGGTTTGTGATGAATATACTTTTGGGGAAGATCATGATTTAAAAATATTCCCTCAACACGTTGGGTCTAGGATTGATATTGCTTAAATTCCGTGAAGAGAACGTGTTTGTACTAATTAATTGGGTTGGGTACAAAAGTGTTTTAAACTTAGTTATGGTGTTGTAGGTGAAATGCAGTTTCCTTGGAAGCTCTTAGTTTGGTTTCTTTATTTTTTGGGCACTACAAACATGTCTCATGTGATGTGTAAAGTGGTTTTTAGGATGCTTCGTATTCGTATACGATGGTTAGTTCTTCGAGGTGGTGTGGATCAATCGCGTTTTCAGAGGTTGAGACACACATTTCTTCATCAGCACCCTTCAGTTTCTTAAAGATGGGTCAGTATTGGTTTAAGAATGAAATTCTTTAAAAAAAGAACTCAACTTTTCTTTCCTTTAGTCCAAAGTTTTACATTTCGTACCCAACTTGTGGGCAAATGAACTTCTACCCAAACTTCATGCTCACCTTATAAAGAATATTTATATTAATTGAGTAAAGGATGAATAATATTTAATTTTTTCCAACTAAATAGGAGAACAACAATGTATATATACATATATATCTATTTCTGTATTCGTTTTAATGTTTATTTATATAGTTATCTTGTTCCAATTTAAATTAAAAAGTAATTATAATTTATTAGATTATATATATATATATATATATATATAATATTTTTTATTTGTTTTCTTTAATTATTTAGTCTGTTCATTATTCACTAAATGTGCTCATAATTTTAACCTATCATACGAGAATATTTTATTATCAATTTTAACTACTAAACTCTTCAACTACTAAGTAATATAAAATCTTATTTTATTTTTTTTAACCTTAATTTTTTTTATTGTTTTTTTTAAATATCGTTATTTATCTTTAAGATATTTTTTATTTGGATAATGATATTTAGACAACATTTTTTTGACAATATTTGAACATTGATTACGTGTAAATATGTGATTGGTCAAAAGTTACTCCATAATCAATAATAATAATCATAAACATGATTGTACAGTAATTTTTGACCAACCACAGATTGACACGTAATTAATGTTCAATGTTGTCAAAAAAATCTTGTCTAAATATTATTATCCTTTTTATTTTATATAGCTTTAATTATATTTTTTTTCTTTATGCGATAAAGTGTATCAATACACATGTTTGATATTTTTATTATTTTAGATATTTTATTTTGTTATTTATTTTATCATATAGAATATTTATTTGATGGTTTTTTATATAATTATTTTTGACTTTTTATTTATTCTCATAAGTATAATTTTACTATTACTATTATATAAAAATATTTCACTCACGATAATTTAATATTATTTTCATAAATTGATTAATATTTAGAAAAAGAAAGAAAAATTTACATCTAAAATATTTTTAAACTAGAATATTTTTTTTTATAACTTTTTAAAAGTATGTTTTTAACTTGATCAATTTTGTTTGTTTAATGTTTATAAAATTAATAAAAATTTGGTTGGTGTGAAATTTCAATTTTGTGTAATGATAAAATATATAATATAATTATCATTTTTATCTAATTATTATTTAATATTTTGATTTAAAATTTATATAATTATAATGTTTACTTCTATGTATCACGATGAAGAGGAGGATGATAAATTTTTTTTATATCCCTTGAATATAAGAATGGAAATAAAAATCCGCCTCTATTACCATTCTAAAATATAAAAATTAATGTGTTAATTTTTTTAACATGTAAATCACATTGCATTAATATTACCATCACAAAGGCGATGTGATAAAATACTTTATTATATTTTAATTGTTTGTTGTAGAGTAAAAGTAAAGAATATAGAGGATATATAAAAAATTGTAATATTTTCATAATCTCTACAGTATTTATTAAATTTTGTAAATTATACCAAAAATTTAAATAAACAAGCAAAGCAACAAATGCCAACAAAAATACTATACTTAAATATTTTTTATTTCTAATAAATGTATGGAATTTGTGTTGGGTATTAAATAATTTTTCTTTAGTTACTCTTGAAACGTAATATTTTAGTTCCTCCCATTTATAAAACATATGTTTTTTAAGTAATAATTTGTTTATTAAGGGATCATGTAACCTATCATGTCAATATTTTAAAATAAGTTTTTCGATTATTGTGTTTGCTAATTTTGGTTTTTATTCTAAAGAAAACGGTTTCACATGGGAGTGGTATTTCTATTTTAATTCATATTAATTAAGTTGTAAAGTATCGTTTACGTAACTATATGAGTCATTGTTTTGCTCATTTAATCGTCCATGTAATATAAACTAATAAATAAATTAAAAAAAATTGAGATAGAAAGTTATTTTATTAAAAAATAACAGCTCTTTTATTAGAAATAAAAATATTTAAATCAAAATACTATTAAATAGGGATATCTAATAAACACTCAACAATTCTTTCATATACTCGTAATTACATAAATATTAAGATTTGTTTTCTTTTTCTATAATTATTATCATTTTACCTAAAATCATATTCATGTTGCTAGAAATGTGTATTTGTTTTGATATTCAAAAGAAAATCGTCAATTTTGAAAATTTGAGTTGAGAAAAAAAAAACATTGGAAAATAATTAAACATTTCAATTCAATGGATGAGTCAAATGCTTCAATCACGGTTTTGATATTTTCAATGCCAGTAGTAATTTGACTGTAGCATTTGTCCTCTAGGACAACAAGAATATCAACTTTTATTTTCTTTTTTTTAACTTATATGGTTTTATTTTCAATATTTATAAAAATTTACCTATTAATAGACACTGTGACATCCCAATAATATGACATGCATATAATTAGATGTCATCACATACAATACTAGAAAGCAGTTAGAGATGTACTTAACATTTTAGAATTTACAATCAGGAAATAGTTGAAAAAAATTTAAAACTTAAAGACTATATCTCAAAATAACTCAAACTAACAGTATTTTAAAATAACATAAAAGGACTAAGAAAGTCCTAGAGAGTCTAGGCAGCAGCATCTCCATTTTTCTCCAAGACATGTTCCAATGAAACCTTATTCTCTTCTGATCACATCCAAGTGGATGATCATTGTAACAGGAAAGCACACGCGACATAGCATAATACAACAAACAAGCAAATGCAAGGATGATCTAATTATATAAAAAAAAAAAAAAACATGCAATTATATAAACATGTATAGACATCAGATTCAACTGAGTAAAGTACATACAAGCAAAGCAACATATGACAAAGATCCTAGCATGTTATCTTCTAGACTTGACTCGTCCGGACTTTAGAATGATAGTCGAGCTATGACGGGTCATGCACCCGTGGTGGCTTGTGATACTTAGACTCTACCGCCTTGGGCTCCCCCGCCCTGCCACATTCACGAGGTTAGTCTGTGAGCATGATGGAAGCCTCCAAGACTAAGACCTCCTGCTACTCCTCACCACATGGTTTAGTCATCTCTACGTGAGAAGAAAGACCATTGGAGCGTCAGAAAGACCCCAAGACTAAGCTCCTACTTTCATTCTAAAACACTAAGAATCTCACCTGAGATTCTACATAGATTAAACTTGGTTTACCACTTGGATCACACTTCATTATTTAGTAACCACATACTTTTGATACCACCATGATCATTTATATTGTTGTGCAATAAACTTCAAGTCATACTTCTCAAACCAACCACTTTAAACATAAATTATACATCATAGAATATAAAATACAAAATATATTTAATATTATACAATCTAAAATTTATTTACTTTTCAGAATATACAACTTAAATTATAACTTTTGTATTTTAAATTGTCTATTTCAAAATAAAATAAATATATTTCAAATTGTATATTTTAAAATCTAAAATAAAAATTAATTCTAAGAAAAATACTTAAATTTAATTCTAAATTACAGAATACTCAAGTGTTAAAACAAATGAAACTAAAGTAAACATTGAAGTGGAAAACTAAAATAAGTGCCCAACTTTCAGGGAATAGTTACATACTGTAACTTCTAAAAAAACAAAAGCCTACCTCTCTCTTCTTCATTTTAAGGCAAACTCACTTAACTTTTCTTTTCATCTAATAAAAATCTTTTTTTTTTTTTCATTTAAACTAATATAAAATCTAATAAAAACTATTAAAGGAAACTTAACCCTCTTGCACTTTTTTTTTTCTTCCATGTAAGGTTCTATGCTTCACATAGACAGTATTCATATATATTTCCCTTTCCTTTCCATTCCCTTAACTACACATAACATGTACCCCTTTCTTCATTGATTTCTCCCTCATTAATCACTTTACTTTCTCTTTTCCATGACCGTATACCCCTTAAATTCTTTTTTCAAAATTTACACTCCAAGCAAACCGTACAATCATATATATACCTGAAAGTGTAAGAAACTAAACTCATCTATATTTCAGCAATCAATTCCATTATAACAACTTACAACCAATACATTTTTACATGCACAATTTTCAGTATCATAACACAAGCCAATTTATACTCAAGAGTACATAACAATTTAAATCAACACACCAATTCAGGATTCAACATGCATATATCTCATAAATTAATTTTAAACAGAAATAACTAGCTCCCCTTACTTGATTTTCTCAAAGAGCAATTAATTGAAGACGCCTTAATAGAAACCAACTCAGAGTTGAACTTACAAATCACTGAATTGGTGATAGAACACAGCTCTTAGAGCTAGAACATAATAGAAATCAGAAAAAGGAAGGTTCTAACTGCATAAAATCAGTAGAACCCCAAGCCCTAAGTTTCGAAAATAGTAGAGAAAAGGGAAAAACACACTTACTGGTCGGAATGGAAAAATGTTGAGAAGGTTTCTGTTTTTAGAGAAAGAAATGAAAATTTGCAAATGGAGAAAATCTGATTTTTTTTAGAAAACCTCTTCCTAAGGTCATGAATCATTAGCTTATGGGCTGGCTATCTCAACATAAGGCCCAACAACTTTATTATTTTTCAGGACCATAACAATTATATCAATTGTCTATAACATTCACTTCTTTTTTTAATAGTGAGTTTTAAATAAAAATTATTTTTTTTTTGAAATTTTAAAACATTTGTTTTCAGTTACACCTTTACTTTAATTTAATTAATGGAAGAAAGAAAATTTAATTATAACAAAAGAGAAAAATGTGATAACACGTATATACATATTAAAATAAAGAGTTATTAAGTTTTGAATATATAATAAACTTGGAATCTTTCGCTATTAATTTTTTATTGAATCTTAAAAAATTTACAATTTTGTTTTAATTAAATTACTTTGATATAAATATATGTAATATTTATCTTTCATTGCGCTACTTAAATATTATATAGTTTATTAGAAGATACCACAATAATTTAAAGATTCAATCAACAACACTTAAATTTATTAAGGACTCTAAACTTAATTAAGCTTAAAATAAATAAATAAATAAGTTATTTAAAACTAATTTAAAATAAATAAACAATTTCCGCAACTTCCGTGAAAAAGAATCTTGAACCAATATTATAAAAAGAAGTAATATTTATTAATTGTGATAATATAGTGGTATCTTTTATATTCTACCTATTTTTCTCTTCATTTTATGACAATGAATTAATACAAGTAAAAACTAAAAAAAATAATATATTATGTAAATTCTAAAAAAAATAAAAAGTAAACAACATTTTCCATGATTAACAAAGAGAGAGTGGAATCATTCAGAATAATAATAACTTGAAACCATAGAACGCTCAGGCATTTTATAAAATATATGATAATCATAATCATTTATATCTGATAATTTTACATGAAGGGATTAACAGAGTTATTATAAATAAGAGGGTAATAGGTTCTTGTCTGCACTAATTGTTAATTAGAAAAGAATTCAGAAGAAAACTAAACATAATACTTTATTGTTACTCTGGTCATGTTCTTCCAAACATATAATATCTCATTCTAGGTTGATATGATACTTCATTCAAGGATGTTAGCATTATTTTAAATATAAAATATATATTATAGTATTTTTACTTTCTATTTTTAAGGTACATATAATAATTTATCAAACCATTATTTTTATCTTCTTAATTTTGTATTAATTTGAATTTTTAATTTATGGATTTTATTATTTTAATTTATTTGACCAAATAAAATTTTCAAATTAACATTAAACATACTTATCATTTTGTAATTTTAAACAGCAAAAACGAGGTAAAAGCAAAAAAGCGAAAATAAAATAACCGAATCAAGAATAAAGAGAATCATCGAATGGACTTAAGAAAATCCTCAGTTTCCCTCTAAAGAATTGCAATAAAAAGACAATTAATTATTGAATGTTGCACCCATTAAGCCGAGGGGTATTAATGGTTTGATATCATGCGCACAAAATCATTGAAAGGGTTTCTGCAGTCTCAATCCTATTCTTTTTCTCTGTTTTTGCGTGTTGCAACTACCACGAAATGGAGAATTCATTCTCTAAAATTGTTTTCAGCCATTATTTCCGTGACCTGATGCATTGCTTTGCCCTTATGAGCTTTTATGTTTAAATAATAATAATAATATTATTTTTATTTTTATTTAACATTATATAGAATATGTTTTTATAATATTACGTTTTATTATGACACGTAAACGTATCACGTTATATAATTATGTATATTTTATGAATATTATTTGTATGTATATTTTTTTTTTATATATGCAAATGAAATATGTATTGTTATTATTATATTCGCATATTAAGAATTTTATGTAAATATTTATATATTATTAATGTTTTAGTAGTAATATAGTTTTAATAAATTAAAGAGTAGTACAACATATTTAATCCATTAAAATTATATATAAAATTTTGCTACATGAAAAATATTAGTTGTAAATAATTATATTTAATGTGATAAAATCTACTCACAAGAATTGTTTTCATATTCATATGATTAATTAGGATAAAATATTAAATTATATTTCTTAATTTTTCTACCGGAATTAAGAAAATGAATATAATTTGATAGTTTTTTCATTAAGATAATGAGCTTAATTAAATAAGACTTTAGTCCACAGACAAATTTTATGTTAATAAACTCATTAGTAAAGATATGTTTGCATTAGTAAAACATGACATTTATTTTAGTCTCGATTATATAATAAACATGTAATATTGAATTTGCAGTTTCTCAATCTATGAATTTTTCTAATATCAAGTGTGATATTCCCGAGTTGAAAAGAGATAATTATAAGGTTTGGAAGGAAAGAGTTCTTCTTCATTTAGGCTGGATGAATATAGATTATGCTATTAGAAAACCAGAACCACTGGATATTACTGAGACCAGCACTCCAGATGCCATTGATCTTTATGAAAAATGTTGAACTTATAGTTATTCATGTAATAATCTCGATCTAAAAATATCTTAATTGTGGTTTAATGTCAATTGTTTAGTAATAATTGTTTTCTCATTATTATCTTTCCTTTTCTAAATAGTTATTCAAAATGTTCTTTAGGTCAATTGACAACCAAACAAAATCGATCAAGTGTCAAAAAAGTTTGTTATATTACTTTATGATAGTTAAGTGGAATTTCGAAAACATTTAGTTAGCTTCATAAACAAATCACATAATGACATGCATGAAAAATTATGATATACATACAAATAATAATTATTATAGTATTATATTATTCATTGAGGTGATAGTTAAGTTTATTTAATAAAAAAAGTGTAAAAAAGATGTTTTGAATAACTATGAACTAATCTAATTTATTATTTGTATAATTTGGTAAACCTCAATAAATATTATTTTCTTAAAATTTTGTTAATTAGAGTATTCTAAACATCTAATATATAAAAGAATAAAGTTTGTTATTTAAAGATCATGCCTTGAAAAAAAAAATTACGTCTCAAATGAATATCCTAATAAACAAATAACAATAGTTCCCTTGAGCTAACTTGTAAGATTATGTATGAAATCTACACCATCCTTTTTTTCAAGTTTGATAGAAATAAGAGAATCTTAACACACGCATATATGATTAAAAAAATATAAATTTATATAAATTAATTGGATACCTGAGAAATAGATAATAAATCTTCAAAATTACGTAAACGTTGAATTTTTTTTTTCACATAATTTCGACTCTTTCTATTATCAAAATAACGTTTTAGTAGTTTTGTCATTTTGATCTAGATAAACTCTGTCCACCTCCACTTTAAACAAATATTCTTTCTCTTTTTGATTTAATGAATAAGAAACATGGAGATTTCCGAATCATTTGCTTGTCTGTTAATCAAATTATAGATGATAATGTTATCAATAACTTGAGTTTCATCACATTTGAAATTTAATTGAAAAATGAGTAGACATACAAAAACATAAAAGGTTATTATTATATAAAAATTACAAAAATAAAGCTTAAAAACTATAGAATAAAATAATATTTAAATATATCTTATAACCTGATACATCATGAATAAGTTTCTCCTCCATTGCTTAGGAGTGGATAATTCACAACATTTATATATAATATTTTATAATGTGTTTTTCAAAAGAATATCATAAAAATACTAGTCTTCTTCATCTAGAGTAATATATTATTGTTCTGCAAAAGCATCAATACTATTAATCATCTACAAGTGTTCCACAACATGTATTGGATATCTTATGTTCTTCTCACTGAATTTGCATGGTGGCTATATTAGTTAGCAATGGTGGCTGGTGGTTGTGTGATTATAAATGTTCTAGTTATGTGTGGGTTGTTTGGTCATGAATGTTGTGTGATTATAAATGTATATCTATTTTTAATGGATGTCTAAGTTTTATTTGTAGATCTTTAATGATTGATCTTTCATGGAAATTGCAGACATTATGTTAGTATAAATTTGGCCATAATTCCATATTCAACCGTGTATCTACATTAATGTAATATTATTTGGATTTAATATATAGTTTCATGTATGAATGATGCTTTAAATTATTAGACTATTTAATGTTTGAAATGAATTCTATTTTGTTAGTATCATTAATTTTTTTTTTATTTGAAGCTATGTTAATTATAAATTGATTGGATGAGATGATAATATAAGAATATTATTATAATTTAATTGGATGTCAAATGTAATAATCAATTTAAAAAAAACATATATTATGACGTACTAAAAAATGTATGTTATGATAAGTTGATCACATATTATAACGTACAATAATAGATCATATATTATAAGGTACAAAAACTTCTACGTCATAATACCTTACATCCTATTACAAATGAAAATTTGTCATAATAAACTATACATATTATTACGAACTTCAGAACTACATCATAATATATTCATTCTCCTGCTAAGTTATAAAATACGCAAATTTATTATATTGCCGAGAACTATGTCCCCCAAAACTTATAAAAAGTTACTTTTATACGTTATAATTTAGTATAAAATTTCAATCGTAGGCATAGTTTACCAAAATGTGGTATAAAATAAAGCCAATAAAGTTATACGTATTAAAAAAACAATTATTCAAAAAATAGCATTTAAATTAAGAAAAATACATTTATATCATAATCAATAAAAATTAAAACTTCGGACATCATCTTTGATTGCTATGATATTTATGGAGTATATTAAACCAAAATTGACATGGTCCTCGTTTTGGTTCGGACCGCCAAGTCTTTGGTTGAAGGTTAGGGCATCACAAAAATAGTTTTATAAATATTTTCCTTTTTTATATATTATTGTTTAATGTTGAAAAAAAAAAGAGATAATAAAAGAAAAAAGTTGACAAGGAAATAACTCGTAGTAGAAGATATTTAGCTCAAAAGAGGTGGTGAAAGTCAGTTTAGATACACGAGTTTTTCTTTTGTTTTCTTTAATTTGTATTGTGAAATTAATATAATAATTATTATTTTTGAATAACTAATTAATGAATAATTATGTTTCAGTATAATATTTAAATAAAGAATTTGATAATAAAAAAAATTAAATAATTAATCATGAATATTTTAAAATAAATAATATTATTTTAATATTGATTCTTTTATGTTAACATGTAATGAATTATACTACTAATAATAATAATAATACAAATAACAGTAGTAACATTATGCGCTTTTCCATGTCGTATTGTATGTTAAAATAAGACGAAAAGAAAAATCAATAAGGAAAGAAAAAGTGCAAGTAATTAAAATAGGATCATGTATAAAATAAAAGTAAAACATAGGTATATTATCCGTATAAAAAAACTATGTTAAATAATTTAAATAGAAACACATGTTGTTATAGACATCTAATCAATATATATATATATATATATATATATATATATATTCACGTATTGAGATATTGAAAGAAAAAAATAGTTAACTCAAAATATTTTAAACAAAAGTAACGAAATAAGGTCAAAAATTGTAAATAGAAATATATGGTAGTATACATTGACTCTATTTATTAATGTATGTATACAATTTTATTTTTTAATAATAAATATTAAAATTTAAAAATTAATATTTTGATATAAATTTGTTTGTGTTAAATTGAAAAAATGACCTAATAATTTATTAGCTATGCATAACTAAACAATATGGTTATATAATTAAAATTCAAGTTATATACTATGTTAAATACAAGCAACACAAATTTTATGATTAAAATTTATAATTAAAAACATATGTAGATATAGACAGAAAGAGATATATTAAAAAATATTGGCATATAGATGGAATAAAAGATATTATTATTTTGTTTCTGAATGATGAATGTTAAGATTAAAAGATAACATTTGATATGAAGTTGTTTATAATAAATTATAAAATTGACATAATAATTTATTAATTATGTGTAGTTGTATGATTAAACTTTCGAATTAGAATTTTTACTTAAATATTATATAAATAAAATACTTTGACTTATATTTTTGTAGATGTTGTATGTAAATTTATGATAAAGGAATTATTTGTTAATAATAATAATAATTTAACATTTCATTTTATTAGCATAAAACTAATAAATTAAGATATTTCATAAAATATGTAGAACAGAAAATTTAAAAACTAAAAATTATTGTATTATAATTATTCAAAGGTATAATATAGTAAAATGAAAAAGAAAACCATCACTACCACGTATTCGTTGAGAGATAGATAAACTTTTCTTTTTCATCTACTCACACTATTAGAAATGATCATTAAAAAGAAAAAAAACAACATAAGCAAAATAACATAGAAGAAAGAATAAGTTAATATTTACTAGAGTTTTCATAAAACAAAACATAAAGCATTGATGTGAAATCTTAGGGATCTTGTATTTATGGTGACCTCCATCATTTTACAGAATCATTGTCAATGAATTTCACCTTATTATATCTAAGGTTAGTTTGTTAACATTTTTTGCTAAGGTAACGTCTCTAAATTCGGACTTTCTACACCTCTCACCAAATATCTCATTATACTATACTTGAACTTGAATGGTTATTAAAGTGACATGATAACTATCACATACCTCATTCTACTCTCTCTAAGTTTGAATGATTATTATAACAACAAGATAACTACCATATACCTTATTTTACTCTACTTGAACTGGTTATTAGAATGATAGGATAACCTTTAATGTTTGGACTCTCACATTAATATTTAAATAATGAAACACTATCACAAAATCTCTTCATAAAATCCATGGAATTACACCAAACATATATATAATATCCATCATCATTACAATATCATACATCACTATTCACATGCATATTTGACCATATATCTATCAATCATTTTCATATTTACATTATTAACTAACCATCAATTTAACACTAACAAAATCATATAGTAATCATCACCATACGAAACATATGCAATTTGAGTTAAATTCAGATTTACCTTCATAAATTCTTATGCAATTTAGAATATAAATTTTCTGTTTTAAGGAAATATATAATCTGGAATAAATACTTTTATATATTAAATAGTATATTACAAAAACAAAATATATTTAGGTTGTACAAGTTAAAATATATTTATATTAATCGTGAATATGCTTTTTATTCTATATTAAAATATATTAACTTTCATTAGGATACTTTCCGTAGTTATGGTTCAAAGCTTCAACAAAAGAAGCAGTTTTATAAGGAAACAAAAACAACTTTATTCATTGAACTTAATAATCAATAAAATGATAAGAAGTATATTTTAATACTGAAATTAACTGACATTGATCAAATAATGCATGCACTAATAATCTAAAACTAATAAAAATGTTGTTATATATGATAAGTTGGTTAACTGTGAGAATAATTACCTTAAAAATAATTTCTTTAGTTTAATTTTAAGTACCCTTATTCATTTTGAGTTTTGAATATGTTTGTTTAAGATGCACATGGTAAGGTGGTGGTATCCACCACATAAGAAAGTAAATCTGGCCAGTGAGGGACCCATCAATACCAAAACTTTCCCCTAGTTTATAAAACCAGTTATCCAATTCAACATATGAATAAAGGCCGGTCCAAATACAAATATTGGGCTGGTTAATACTTCTGGCCCAAAAGTGAAACAGAAGGAACATGTTTGATGAGACCAGAAATTTGTTTACAAAAATTATATGAGAGTGATATACAGTCATTAAAACTCACTATCTTGATTATCTATCATAAATATTTTTTTATACTATCTTGATTTTTATTAAATATAAAATTGACATAATAAATTTAACATGTTTGACATAAAAAGTTATTCTTGAAATAATAAATAGTTATTGAATATACTAACTAAAATAGTAATTGACATCTTTTTTTATTTTTTAGTCAATTGGCATTAATATATTAAAAGGGATCAATTGAGTTTTTTCAAAAAATATAAAAATCATATTGATTAGAAAAAAACAGAAGAAAAACATTGAATTATTGTTACAAATGTAGAGACAAAAATGTTATTAAAATTCTATTTATTAAATCGTAGTTTAGAAGTATGAAGGTATGTGATGATTAACATGTTACAGGTATGTACATGGAAAAATGTTATGGGCATATATTTAAGTATTTTTTGAAATGTTAGAAGGTATACATATTTACGATGAATTGAAAATTGAAACAACATAAAAAATTTATTTTGATGCAATTATGGATTGTGAATTTCATTGTTTCACGAAAATGAATGTTCGTAGGCTAAATATGGTTCAAGTAATCATCGTTCTAATACTCATGCAATATGTAATAATCATTACACGCATTATTCACCATCACTTAAACTATAATATAGATGTGTAACTCAAATAAATTCTTATATCTCGAGTGCAATAAAAGTCGAACCAACTTTTTTTTGAAAATAAATATTATTCTTCTTATTAAAAATTGAATAGTATAACTAATTATGTGTATTGAGGAGAATGTTAATGAATATATGTATATGTAATCTATAAATGTTTTAAATGATATTAGTTTATTTTTATACGTATATTACTTGAGTATTATAATTATACATATATAGTTCATAACAAATAATATTGCTCTTCCATTTCCCGCCAATTCGTACTACTATCATTTTCGAGAAAAAGAAATAGTGTTATCATTCCGAATCATCTATGGACATTTATGTAAAATAAGGTTAAATTGGTACTTTTAATTACATTTTTTCACACAGAAGACTGAAATTTAAAATTTGACAGATATAAAAGAAATAAAAAATATTATTTGACATACATAAATTTTTTACATTCATTTAATATTATCTTATTTACTTTTTATTTTTTTTAAAATATAAAATTTACACTTTTATATTATATGTTAAAAAGGAATATAAAAGTGTATGATGTCATTACACACGATAAATTCAGTCAAGAAAAATATATCTGTATTGTCATATGTATGTCAAAGATATTACAAGAAGTTAATAATAACTAATGTACCATGGGATTGGATGACCCTACGAAACAACGAAAACCAAGTAGCGCTCGTGAAAGGGAAAGCGGTAGTAGTGGATGAGCATGGTCGGATCAATAGGTAAGACCGAATGGTCAGAATCAGGGATGTTCAGTTGTCCTTGACATATAAGCTTTCTCTACATTGATTAAGATAAATAATAATCAGTAATAATGGGCTGAGATTGAGTCTATATTAAGATATTATTAATTTCAGGTTTATCTCAAAAATTATAAATATAAGTAAAAGGTAAGATGTAAGAGGTTGATAATCGCATTTATTGTACATTTATAACCTTTGTTCTAAATTTTGTACAAATAATTTGCTAACTTAAATATTGAAGAACCTTTCACAGGTACTCCTCCAAACAGTTAGAATAAAGAAGACTAGGTGATTGGCTATTCAGATGACATAAAAAAAAATTGTGAAAATGTTAGAGTGACTCGCCCTCTAATAAAAACAACTTAGGTTTAATAGGTTCGGAGGTTCCTATATTTGGAGGTTTATTTCAATTGGATCCTCCAATTTTTGAAGTGATCAATTAGGTTCCTAATTTTGTAAATTTGAATCAATAAAAACCTTTCTGTTACTTTTTGTTAAATGCAGTTAACGCCGTCGTGAAGTTTTTTAACATGTGGCACGCTAACGCTTCCGGATGACACCGTTTCAAGTGCATAGGTGGATTATAAAAGGGTGGAATCCCTTTTAATTTAGGGATTTCACCTTCAAATACACCCTTTTAATTTAGGGATTTCACCCTTTTATAATCTACCTATGCACTTGAAACGATGCCACTTGGAAGCGTCAGCGTGCCACATGTTCAAAAACTTCACGGTGTTAACTGCGTTTAACGGAAAGACTTTTATTGATTCAAATTGACAAAATTAAAGACCTAATTGATCACTTTTAAAATTGGAAGACCCAATTGAAACAAACCCCCAAATATAGGGACCTCCGAACCTATTAAACCAACAACTTATAAGCAACCTCATGTAATAGAAAATAAAATAAAATATGAATAAATATAAGAGTTTCAACTAGTTGCATCAGTAATACAAATAGCATCTCCAACTGTTTTGATGAAAAAAAAAGAAGAAAGTTGTGATATGCTGTGTGTGCAATGACAGAGCCTAATATAAGAAGACAGAAACACCGTCTTCCCCACATCATATCCAAACCGACTTACTCATATCTTCACATGGCCTTGTCACATAGTGACCCATGAAATCCCAAAACATATAAATTGGAAGGGACCCACTCTTTGGGCTTCAATTTTCAAACGTAAAAAACAGTACAACTCAGTTCTAGGGTTCCATTCTAAGCATAGTACGACAAATAGTTTGTTAATTAGGTTGGTGTCAAAGCAGATGAGGATGATGAAGCAAGTGTCGTGTACACTCAATTATTGTTACTACTTCTACCCAACAACACCATCCTCATCCAATGCCCTCAACATTTGCACTGTCTTCCTCACAAGCCTTATTTACTGTGTATTGTGAAAACTAAGCAATGTGGGATTAAATAAATTTTACAGTACTAACAGTGAATAAGATTTGTTTCTGATAGTTGAAATAATATAAAAAAATTACAAGTTGTGAATTGATGTTGGTAAATGGTAATTGGTTAGTAAGATTTGAAAGTTGAAAGAGAAATGGCAGAAAAGATAAGTAAACAAATAAGGAAAGAAAAGCGTTGTCCATAAAGACACGTCGTATTCGAGAGGTTGAACCTTATCAGCTTATCCAGTTCAGGTCAGATCATCTTCTTCCCACTGCAACTTTTATTATGCCATGCATGCCCAATTCAATGAATCAGTAATGGGGACCCTCTTTGTTTTCTTTTCAAAACCCATCTGGTAAGATGTGTAGTTTCAGCAAGTTTTTTCAAATATTTTCACTACAAATTTTTTAAATATTAATTAGAAGATATAAATAATATCTTCATTCTTTTTATATAAATAAATTTCATTCATCTTCTTGTTATTTTTCTCTCTGTATAATATTTTTCTATTTTATTTTGAAATGAGACATTTTTTAAAAGAAAAAAATGTTATCATTACATGAATATGATGGTATTTTTTATTAGCAAATTAAGTGTTTTCAACTCTTTGCCTATATTGTATAAACAGTCGCATGGAATCTTATATCGAAAATTAAATTTCAAAATTTAAGAGAGCAACTTTTCTTATGATAACATTGTTTTAAAATATGTCATCATCTTGGTTTGGAGATGACTAATATCCAACTCTTTCACTTTCTTTAATTAGTGTTCACATTAGTTTACTTTTACAATGATTTCAGTCCAATTCTCACTTGCGTCTTTGATTACTTTTACAAAAAAACAAATATGCAAGCCTACTTTTCTTAAAAGGATTTTGGTAAACACTTATCTCTACTTTGAAAAGTATTTCCTGTCAATATCATGAAAATTATTTTTTACATTAATTATACAAAGTATTATTTCAATGGCCAAATAATAATTTGATAAAGAAAAATTAGGTAAAAGATCAAATTTAATACAATATTGTTGAAGCAATGAAGGCAAAATTGTATGTATACCTTTCACGAAGAAAAATGAAGAAAAGAGAAAATATAATTAACGAATTTAAAGAAAAAAAGAGGATAAAGTTTAAATAATAGTATTTGTATTTTAAATAGACCAGTTATGTAATAGATAAATTATCATCAATAATTTTGAACATTTAATATCATCATTATATTAATCACACGTTATCGTTTGTGTGAAAATTTTAAAAATTACTTAAGAAGAATGATAGTTTTTATTTTAATAATAATAAAAGGTTTAAACTATAAATAAGTTTTTAATAATTAGATTTTATTATATAAAAAATCACTATTTATTTAATTCACGACGAAAAGATCTACACTTATGATCAATTGGAATCTCAAATAGAATAAATTTACTATTGGTTACTATTTTGAAGCACATGTGATTCTAAAATCAATATATATGACGTCAAATAACTCATAGTGAATATCTAATTTAGTTGTGATCATAAAGATATATTTAGACATGTAATTTGTTGTCTCTATAGGTAATCAGAACATCCTATGATAAATAGAGCTATAAGGAATAATTATAAGTTAAATCGTTGTTTAACTAGGGTAAAGAAAACTAGTTTTCAATTTAATTCTTATTAAGGATTCATATATATGATGATGATTTATGATGAATACAGTGGTTGAATATGTTTTAGAGTGACAATTTTACATGTTTGAAATAATTGATTTTTGAGTTCAGAATTTTTGGTGACTTAATTGAACAATAAATTTTGATTTTAAGTGGGCATGAGGTACTTGATTGATTTGGTTGATTTGTGATGAGAGAATGTGTTGTATGTTGAGTTTGATAATTGAATTGTGAGGTTGGGAAATAAATATATGGAGTTATGTTTTAGTCTTTAATGAGTTTGTTTTGATTGATCTAGTTAAATTGATTATTGAAATAAGTTGGTTGGTTAGAGAATTAATTAAGTGTTTAAATAACATTGTTGAGTGTGAAATATGTTTAGTGTTGTATGATTTATGTAAATATAGGTGAGTATGATCCAATCGTGTGAGAAGGTATTTTGATCTTGTAAATCTGAGTATGAGTTCCTTTATGAGACTTTTGATTAATTAAATTTGTATTTATTAGGTTAAGACATAGTGGTACTATGATTTTACAAAGTTAATTAAGTGGGGAATAACTCAAGAATTCAAATATGATGTTTTCGATTTTGGTATTTTCTTGGGTGACGTCGCAGCACCATCAGACACCACTTAGACAGGTGCCACAAACCTAGGGGCGTTGGGTACCACTTATTGAGCACCGAATGCTCTCAAAGCAGTGTCTTCCTACGGGCTGTAGCTTTGGGCACCACTTACCCAACAGGCGCCATCCTGTTTCCAACCTTGAGCAGTCTTAGGAAAATTGTGATTCTTGCTCTATTAATCATCAGATTGAGTTGAAATTGTGATAGCTGGTCTTAGATATATGAATCTTTACTTTGACTGTTGGAGTATTTAATTTGAGATTCTTGGCTAAAGTAATGTATATCGCATTTTTGATGTATTTAATGAGAATAAATTAATTGAATGTTATGTCAATCTAATTGAAAATGAATGATGAATTATTAACATGTAATTTGAAATAAATAATATATGTGACTATTTAAAATTTATGAGACTACAATGAATGAGTAAGTGATCTATTGTGTTTTGTTATTTTTCTTGTGATTGTGCTTTCTATTTTGGTTATGTTATTATTGTATAGCACTAGTCAATACACTAGTTTTCGGAAGGTGTGTATGTGGTTATCAATATATGTTGTATTATGTGAGTCTTGGTGTTGATTGCATGATTTTTTAAAGCTATGTAGTTATTTTTTGAATTTATAGTATAATTTTTTTTAGTTAAAACTTATAAGTTTTAAATCACCTCTAACTTAGCATGTTTTCTATGTTTGCTTATGATCTATCCGTTTACAATGATCATAAGTTATATGTGTTAGGAACAAAGTAAAATGGTTGAAAAATACTGTGACAGATGATGGTTAGGTAGAGTATAGTTGATTGTATAAGTATATATATTTTGTATTATATAACTCTCCCATTTGTTGAAAAATAATTATGTATTTTATGAAATTTTTCTTGAATTTAAAAGATGACTCTAAATCCATATTATAGGTTTATATGATTGATGTATAGATTAACACTTAAATTGTAATAACCTAGTTTATAATATAAATCTACTAAATTAAAATGTTGCAATATTAATGTAAATTAAATTTACTATTGTTGAACAATAAATTTACTATTGTTCCATAGCATGGGATTTCCCACTATAAAGGATATGAGCTATTATTTTTTTTTTTATTTTTTTTTTTAGCTAATGGAGTATATATTTTTCAAAGAATTAAGAACTTTGTGCTGTGAAGTGAGAGTATATATATTACTCCCAATTAGGTACAATGATATCTTTGTTTTTAATATTCTTAAGACAATTATCTGCTTTATTTTAACTCTGACTTTGTTGTGTTTCTTTACTTCATCATTCACGAACACAATTTTATATAAAAAATTTACATTTGATATATACAAGTACATATATCCTATTTTTTTTAATGTTGTAGAAATAATGTTTTAATCCCAACTGTACTTCATGTTTTGAATTATAACATTTTTTAAATATTCAAATAAATTATCATATATTAAAACATAACTTTTGTTTTGAACAAATAAATTAAAGTCATTTTAAACAAAAGTATTTTCAAATATAAAGCACGTTATTTTAAAAAATAGATTAAAAGTTATTTTTTAGTAACATTTTAAATAATACCTAATATAAATCTTGTTTTGTTCAACAATCAGTTGAAATATTTAACATGTTATTATTTTATTTTGTCTTGTTAAACTTGTCAAACTTATTGATAGATTAGAGACGAGATAAGACAAATTGACTAGTTAGTCAGTTTTTTAAATAAAAAAATAAATAAAACATTCATTTTTATGTTTAATGTGTTTTTTTTATAGAAATTGTTCCATCATAATTATCTTAATTTCCTAATGACAATCTACAATAAATGAATTCACAAAAATAAGACAGGAAGTCTTGTTCCTCTTGCACCTAAGAGAAAACCGATTGGTTCAAAGTGAACATACAAAATAATGTATAATCCAAATGGAACAATAGGTAAACATAAAGGAGGCTTCTTGCTCAAGTTTTTTCTCATAAACATTTATTTATGAAAAAAGTCTTTAATAATTGTTTTTTACAATTATTTCACATCATGAGACTTGTAGTCATGTTGTGAACATTGTTATTTCCAAAAATGACAAATAAGACAAGTTGATATTAACAATACTTTCTTAAATGACTACATTCAAGAAAAAAAAAAAGTTTATATGAAACAACGTAATTGGTTTGAAAGACTGACATCCACTCTTATTCATCTTGGATTTTCACCACTAAAATTTGATGCTTCTCTCTTCATTCAAATGGAAAACTCTCTTTACTATGCAATCATAACAATTCCTCACATAGCTTTTCTTGTCAGACTCCTTTTTTATCATTAGAAAGTAGTAAGGAAAGTTCTTGTATACATAAATAGAACGTTAGACCACGATTACTTTATAAATAATCTCAAAACCTCAACATAGACTAGATATTTGATTCTTCTAACTTCAAGTCTACCACCACTAAATTCAGAACCATGACTACTTTTGATACTAAAATATAATAATTAAAGTCTCTCACTAAGAACAACTTTTGATATGGGTGACAACCTAAGGATTTCTGGTTTGTCAATCATAAGAAAAAATCACAGTGATCTCCTAACCAAAGCTTCTTCTAGTGCTACTTTTTCTTTTATCAAGACCCAAATTGAATGGTAGATCTAAAACTACACTCAATTCAAAATGGACTTAGTTTCTTATTATTTTTCTGTTTAGCATTTTAGGATAATTCTCCTTTATATATCTCTTCTCATTTTCTTTCCAAACTAGTTTTTATTTTGTAGTAGATTATTCTAAGTGTATGTATTTATTGATGTATCTTTTCTTCTTCTTTCCTTTCTACCCCATGCTTTAATTTTCTTACAAACATATTAGTTAGACATCATACATATATATATAAAAGGAATAATGATAATGTTGTCATCTGATGGTTCCAGTGCTCAACGTCTTAAGCAACACGCAACCCAAAACCGATATTTTTAAGCTAAAGAAAATTTTCTTTGACACTTTTAAAATCGAATCAAATCTCATTATATTCATAAAGATCAACCCCTTCAACCACCAATATCTTCTCTAAACAAACAATCCAAGAGATTAAAGAATGAAAACCATTCTATATTTACTAAAAAAAATTGTGCATAAAATTCTTTACCCATAGGAAAAGTTTAAGGAGATTTTCTTTAAAGAGAACTAATTTAAAAAAAATAAATAAAAAACATTAACTTTTAATTATACAGTTTCAAAATTGATCTTAAACAGAATTCAAAACTATAGTGTAAAATCACATAAATTTGCTTTTATGCTTTTTTGAAAGTATGCAATTGCATAGTAATGTTTTACTTTACCATTAGAAATATCCATCCCATAACGTTTTTCTTTTTTTGAGGGTCAAGTCATTTTCTACTCCAATTCTTGTGCCGGACGTCACATTCCACAAATATATTCACGCCATTGCCCTTCATCATTTCATCCAGCCACTGGCATGCAATGGGATACAGTGAGTCAATCATTCATTCTATTCAGGATAAAGATTATGTGTTTTATAATCACACCAAACTCTCCACATAACTTTATCCTGTTCTTGGACCCAACTCAGTCCCGTTATGCGTTATCTTCTTCTTCCTTCTTGCCTTCCCCACTAGCCACCCAAAATATATTCCCTGCAAAACAAACAATTATTTAATATCAAATCACCAAGCATTAAAACAACATAAATATAAATAAACAAATAAACTCATAACGGAAAAACATTAATACGTATTAATACGTATTCACACCAACCAAGAAAACGCATACAGAACAGTAAACTGAAAAGAGGAGAGAAAACAAGCAGTTTCAAAAAAGACCTAGTTGATAAAAATACACAAGGCTGAAACGAAGAAGTGACAAGCGAATACCACGGAAAAGTTTATGACAAACGTCACGTCACCGGAAGTGTTAAAAACTTTTACAACAAAAAAGAAAACAGAGGATCTATAGTGAACCGGAAAAAAAATTGAAAGACAAAGTTTAGACTGGATCCAGTATTCAGTTTTAATTTAGGATTGGTTGTTTGTTTTAAATTTTGAATCAAAATCATTTTCCTCAAAATTAGGTCCAGAAGCTCCACGAATGGCCATCAATGGCTGCAACTGATTAATATAAGTTCTGTATTATGTACACAGATACACACGCACACAGACCAAGCACATAATCAATTTTCGTTAGATTTTGAAATCCGTCAGATCCCGAGCCAGCGCGACAGGATCCGTCGCCCCTGCCGTCGTGGCCCGGAATAATGAAGGTAGACAAAACCAAAGCGACGTTAGATTCAAAGGTCCTCTGCTTTTGTCATGACTGAGAGCCTGCTCGGCCTCGGATGAAAGTCCCCACGCCGTCTCTGCTGGTGCGAGGAAGGTCGAATCAACGCTGCGAGAGCTCGTTTGACGAGATCTCCCTCAACTCCGCGAATTCTCACGAGCGAGTTCGTCATCGCCGATCTGCGCGCGTTGAGGCGATTCGGGGAGTACGGCGCCGGCGCGTGGCTCTTCTTGTGGAGGCTGCAGCGGAAGGAGCCAGGGTGCGTCGTAGGCGAGCACATGCACGTCCGCTTCGGCTGGTGCGGGTTAATACTCCCCTGTCTGGACGCGGCGGCTCGCGGCGCGACCGCGATGGAGCGGTTCGGGGAGACGGAGCGGTGGTCGAGGGAGAACCGCAAGGAGGGAGCGGAGGAACCGCAGAGGTTGACACGAGTGGGAGAAGAAGAGCGGTTTAAAAAGGTGGTTGAAGGAGAAGAGAAGCTGGAAGTGGAAGATGCAAAACCTGAGGGTGAAGAAGAGGAGGAGGAAGAGCGAAAGTGAGAGTTGTAGAATCTGGGAGTAGATGAGAGGGATCCAATTACTGCGTTTCTTGATTTTCTAGAAGCTGCCGCCATTTTTTCTGTTTCAGAGAAAAAATCGCGAGTGAGGGAAAAAGGAAAGTGAAGAAGTATGGGAGTTTTTTTTTTTTTTTTCTCCCTAAAGGCCGGGTTCGGCTCTTCGGTTTGGCAAACCTAGCTTTACTCGAGGCATGTATATATAGAATTTTGAAGAAGAGCAATAGGTAGACATGTGTTTGTTTGGCGTAGGCAAAGGTTGACGAAATTTTGAGTTTGGGATATTAACTTTGTGGAATTGTGTTGTAGTCCCTGATTATTGTTGTTTTGAATTGAAAAGAGAGGAGAAGGATGGAACAGCAAAAAAAGTGAAGAATAGTGTAGAAGAGCGGTTAACCAAAAGCGGTTTGGGGTTGGGTTAGTTAACCAAAAGTGTAGAAGAGCCCTCGGAATTGCAATGGAACCGCTTTAAGTTTGAGAAAGCTATGGGCAGCAGACGACAAAAAAATATTGAACCGTTTTAATTCTACTGACACGTCTCCTAATTCTCTATCCTTCTCCCACGTACTACTGTCACTTGTAAGTCACTAAACTACCCTTCTCATTCTTTTTTTATTCCTTTACTAGTATTCTGATATGTCAATGCCAACGCCCAATATTTTTAAAACCACCCAATTTTATTTTTATTATCATTCAAAATAAATATCATCTCAAATAACAGATATTAACTTGACAATTGTTCCTGATAAATAAATTTATATTTTCATATAAGTCTATTGTAATTTTAAATTTTATATAAATATTATTTTCAATATTTTATTATTTAATTTATTATGAGTTTATTAATGATGTCAATATTTAATTAACTAATTATTATTTTATGAAATATTTCAAATTTTATTATTATGTGGAAGTTGTTAAGAAATATTGAAAAAGTTCATAAAAGAACCTTCATTTTACAATTTTTTTTATTTTGAATTTTAAATGAAAATTCTGTTATTGCTGTATTTTTTAATTTTAAAATTCAAATGTAAATTGGTTATTATATTTTAATTTCAAATTTCTCGCTGATAATATGAATTTAAATTTTAGAAAAAAAATACAGTTAAAATAGTTAGTTATATTTAGTTAAGAGTAATTAAAAAATAAAAAATTTTCTTTAATTATTTAAACAATATTAACAAATAACTAATTAAACAAGATTAAGGAAAAATAGACTTTTATTAGAAGAACGGCAACACTTAATTCTAAAATTTTTTACATAATTATTTTTTTCATAATTTATCTTTCTCTCTCTTATTTCTAATTTGAAAGTTTTTTTAAACCTGGAAATATTATCAAATAATAAATAGTAATATTTTTAACGTCTTAATTGCATGAGTCAATTATAAGATTAACATCTGAATTTCATATGATATTGTAATTAATATATACTGACATAATATAAAAATAAGACTTCTATAAAAGTAAAAAAAAAAAAACATTTTATCTTAAAAAATATATTTTTGACAATAACTAAGTAAAATATTAATAAAAAGTGTGAATTCTATAAAACTTTGTGTTAAGCTAAAAATTAAAAAAAATAAATTAATGTAACAATATAAAACCCACAAACTTATATTAAATATCAAACACTCGTAACAATATAATATGTTTCGGTAGGATTTTTCTGGGACCGAAAGCACTAACCTCGATGACACAATTCCGCTTCCTTCTGATGCAAGATCTCCAATTGCCTTCGCCGTCCATTCTTCAGACCGTCCGTCAAACTTCGATCTTTGCCGGGGTACCTGTAAAGGCACTCCGACGATCAAGTTAGATGTCGATGTAGGAAGACCCTCTGTCCTCAGCAAGTGGATGCTTAGAACAGAGAGAGGGTGAAACTCAATCAAGTGTGAGAGTATGATTGTGAGTATCAGCGTAGAGTATGCTAAACTGTGCGTACCTTACTTGGAAGCTTTTGTTCTTTATTTATAGGCTTTGGATTAATATAACAAAACAAAATATAAACAGAATTCGGTAAGTGCCGCCCTTATACAGGAAACACCGATATTTAAACTCATCTATTTTGTTAGCAGAACCTTGCAGGGAGCCAAAGAACGATATTCACAGGTGGAGAAAGTGGCGTTGGCCTTGCTTACTGCGGCCAGGCGGCTTCGCCCATATTTTCAAAGCCATCAAGTTGTCGCCACTTAATAACGGCTCTACGGCAAGACGACGACGGATTATTACGATTCCTATTATCGCTATCAGACAGAGTATGGACAGTGGGAAAAGAAGCCATTGTTACCTGGAAATGGAAGCCAAAACAATGCAGAGTACTTGGGCAGGGCAAAGGCTTCTGAAGGCAAACGCTGAAAACAGTGATGAAATGACAGTTCATTTCCAAATCATTAACTTTTTAAAAGCGTGGAGGTTACGAAACCGTCACACGACCTACGCCGTTGGATGCCTGAGATCTAACGGCTCTAATTTGGCGACTCTACCACTACCGTAACGCGGGAAAATCCACTTTTATGTTCAAAAGTTAAACGACGACGTGCTTGCGTCGTTTAGATTACACTTGCAAAACTACCCATGTCGGTTCACCTACCACTAGAACCCCAATCAATACGAACGGTCATCAAACGCAAAAGACGCAGTTAATCCACACCGCTCGGCCACTATCCTTCCCAACACTCATCAAAGTCCTACAGTCACGCCAGGCTAAAGCCTCGTCCTTCCTTTGGACTTGGGGGATGATGTACGGTAGTATATCTCTGACGACCGGTTATACCGACCGGTCAAGCCCACCAGTTAAATGGGTCGAATTATTAAACTGATCCAGCTTTAATGGGCTCAAGGCCCATTGTGTCACAAACGAGAATAAAGGAACACACAGTATCATATAATATCATATATATCTCGAATATCAAATAATATCTCAACAGAGATATTTCAGGTAAGTTTGTTTATATTTCATTCTGTTTATATTTTGTTTTGTTATATTAATCCAAAGCCTATAAATAAAGAACAAAAGCTTCCAAGCAAGGTACGCACAATTTAGCATACTCTACGCTGATACTCACACTCATACTCTCACACTTGATTGAGTTTCACCCTCTCTCCGTTCTAAGCATCCACTTGCTGAGGACAGAGGGTCTTCCTACACCAGGCAATTGGAGATCTTACATCAGAAGGAAACGAAATTGTGTCATCGAAATTAGTGCTTTCGGTCCCAGAAAAATCCTACCGAAACATAATCTGATATACTTTTAAGAAATTAACAACTATGTATTTAAGTTAATATCCATGTATGTCTGTCACTATATGATAATATTATTACTTGATTTGCAATTTTGTATACTACACCCAGTAGAAAACTTTGATTTGTTCCCAAATATGGATGTCTCTTTGACCCCACATTTTGATCAAAATGAATATTCTTTAACATCATAAAGTACTATTATTGGATTTGATGTTGTATATTATTTTTATATGTTTTTAAAGATTACTATGCATAATAAATTATGATCTCTTCTGTATAAATTATTTAGAAGTTATTAACTGTAAAGACTAAAATATAATAGAAAAAAAAAACACCAACATCTTATTGAAATTCTAAAACTAAAAATGAAAAGGAATGTTTTTTCTAAAATTGAGACAGATAAATAGGATAAAAAGTGTGAGGAGATTAATAAACAAATTATTCCTTTTTTTTTTCTATTATTGTTGTATTTTTAAAACATTTTTTTTTGTTTATAGTTGGTACTTTTAAAGTTTAAAATAAAATTAAACATTTTTTTGTCGTCGGTACTTTATTTTTCATATATAAGTTTTAATTGGTTTATAAATAATTTTTATGACATATATCTATAGCTAAATATCAAAATGTCAAACAACACTTTTTGAAAAAGTTTTTACTTAATAGGATGGGGCTGCTACTGTTATAATTAAATAGGTCAGAAATAATCCCATCATGATTCTTAATTCACTTCTCACAACTTGATGATATTTAAAACCTAGAATCCTAATTAGAGTGGTTAAGTCATTTTGTAACGGAATTATTGATAATCTCTAAGTCCATCTATATAGATTTAGAAAAAGATACTTAATGGAAATTTCAAAAGGTCTTCACTTACCAAAAATTAAGTTCAAGGAAAATAGGCGAATAAGTTGTTTTTTGATATTTTAGATTTCCTCCTTAAAAAAATCTAAAGAAAATTTATTTATGAACACAATACAACTTTAATATGAGAAACCTGTTCTCACACACTTAAATTTTGAACTAAAACATTTTAAAAATAAAATAGATTTAATAGTATTATTTTCTATATATCTATAACAATAATTGAATGATTTTTCTCTGCTTATTTTTTACTTAATATGATCCTCTTTACTGTATCAGATTAGGGTTATAGTAATTTAAAGATGACGAGCCGATATAAGATAATACTATCATTTACTTATTTTTTATTTTTTATTTTTCAATCTCAAGAAAAAAAAGAAAAATAACATTAATATTGATGTAACAAAAATACAGCTTTGGGTCTTTTTTAGAAAAGTATAGAAATCGAGTTTAGTTAAATATAATAAAAAAATTAAATAATTACTACAAATACAGGGAAAAAAATTACTATTGAATCAATACAAAATGTAAAATATTTTTTATATATTTATATTTTATAAACTCGCCACTAAACAGTTTTTATTGGTTTAGGGCCAAAAAAAAAAATCTATAGTAAACATATTTAACGCGATTTATTTATCTTAAAAAAATTAATGTTATTTTTCTATTTTTCCATTGTAAAATTGAATAATGTTAAGATGATAATCTTACATGTTATTTTGTGTATGGGCTTACATGAATTTTGTCTATCATGCTTTGAGTGAATGATTTTTTATGCTGCGTTTTGAATTCCAAAAAGAAAAAAAAAAAACATTGATTTATATAATATCGTCCTTCTTTCTTTATTCATTAATATTCATCATTTATGATGTTTTTCGGTAACCATGATCATTTAAGAGAGTTTATGGTTGGTTCATGGTATACTCTTTTAGGTTTTTATTTATATATTTTTTGTCTTTTGTATTTCTACACAATTAAATAATTAATTACTCTAGAACATTATGGGCGTATGGAGCCAAACTTTTACTTAGCAGAAAACCCGAACAAGGAGAGAAAAACTTCCTAATTAAGGATGTTACGTTTGTAGATATCCTTATTCCTAAAAATCTACATCACTATCTTGAATTTCTTTGGTGAAATTTCGTCTTATTTTAAATGGCCATCTTGTGTGGAGTTCTGAATTTTGGATGGAATCGAACTTCCAAGAATTAATTCGACCGATCGAAATAGCCATATGTTTGAACAATCCTTAGCACATAAACCAAACTAGAGGACCCTCTCCAGGCAAAATCAAACCTCATCCACTAAAATAAGGTTTTGATATAGTGGACACATGGGTCATGGATACTCTTATTTACGCAGAGAAAAAAGTCTTTTTAACAATTATCTTTTGACAACTTTTTGACAACGCATACGTGACAGTTTTTGATTGGTCTGTTTTAAATATTTTTTTAGAATAAATTCAAATAGACCAAAAAAATAGTAATACGTGTTCTGTTGTAAAAAAATTGTTAAAAAAGAGTTGTTAAAATATTATTGTCCTTATACAGATTGGTGAAAGCCATGTTAAAGTTGGCTAAAGAGGGATAAATTATATATATATATATATATATATATATTTATATCAACTCTAGCCAGCTGCATCACACTGAAACTTCCCTTCCACTCATATCTTATGCCCTATTCTTCATTTTGGAACATTCTCAAAATAAAAACCAAACAAAAATACTATATACAAAAACGACAACTCCTGAATACCGAGGCCTCCTATTAATGTGGTTGGCTTTCAACAGTCACATTACGCCTTTATTAGCCAAACAACCAAGATATAAAATTAGGTCAATTTTTAGTTTTGAGTATGAAGATGCCGTGAAACAAAACATTATAAAATAAAACACACGTTACGTGATATATTCAAAGATGTCATACACTCGTACAAGAGACATAATACAGTTAATGGTTTGATTTAAAAGGAAATTAAATTATTAATAGTAATATTTTTTAAGCACTTTCTTATCCAGAAATTCTAAAAATTCAAACACGATGTCCAAGATCATTTAATCGTGTGATAAATGAGACGCTTTAATTATCTTCCGTGTTCGAATTGAGAAATAAGGTTAGATATAGACATTATGAAAAACAAAAAACCATTATCTTAAACGATACGATTTGTAACAGTGAGAGAGGGTCAACCCTTCTCTGAAAACACACAGTATTATTGTGATCTACGGCATCCTTTACAATGCAAATCTTCCTCATTCGTGTTGTTCTAGTATTTTATCAGAACACAGTTTCGCAAATCAGTGTCGGTAGCATGTCAAACATTTACTATAGTGTTACCAGAAGGTTATATTTTGAAGAATTATCTTCACCTTAATTATGCAAAAGGTTATTCGATGAGACATTCGATTCTATCATGTCTTTTCACTCCAAGAGTATATAGTGTTAGAAGTGGGTTCTAAGGTTTTAGGCCTAATTCAATTTTACAAAACCGTCTTTGTAAGGTAAGGTCTGCACTCCACTTATATATTATAAATTGGCCTTATCTTTAATCGATGTGGGACTTCCACATATAGTACGTAGGGGAAAGACAAAGTCGCGAAACCCATCTTATTTGTCTGAAATGAAAGAATGCTATGTCACGCTGTTGCTCCTATGAATTGTTCAATACAACATTGACTAACGCGTAGAGATGTCTACAACAATTACCAGCAAGCAAGTATTAATTCAACAAATCAGAAATTATTAGTGATGAACATGCACCATCACTGCTCATTAATAGTTACGCGTGGTAAATTAGAAAAATGTACCATCGATGATTTCGCTTTATGTAAATCATATAATTAATATATTAAGATATTGATAAGAAGAATTTTGAAATGATAAATGAGATAGAATCGTGTGGTTTTTGTTTTCAACAATGGTGGCGTGGAGTGGCAGAAGCAAGAAATTGGGAACTTCTTTGGGTCCAATTATTGGTGGAAAGAGATATGTTGCGGCTAGCAGTTATCTTTTCCCAGCTCAAGCTCAACTTGCTTCGGCTTATCCTACTCATCTTCAATTTTCATCTATAATATAACTAATGAAAAATAATATTATTAAATTTAGAAGTACGTGTAAAATTAAATTATTTAATTAAATGACATTTTGTATCCATCATACGTGTTGGTATATCAATTTTTCGTTTATAAATTTACGTGTTGATCACGGTCAAGATGTGAAAGAAAGATGATTATTAAATTAAATACCCTTTTTTAGTTTAAAATTATTTCAATACCTTCGTTCACCGCTTTCCTACACTCTTGTACCCATTAATGTGAACTTATTTCTCAACCACCAATCTAATCAAGTTAATATATTTTAGTTGTATGATTGTGAAACTTCTTGAAACATTTGAAAGTCTCTAAAAAAAGGTTAAAAAAATGTCCTTTTCATTTTACAATGACTCTTTTATACACTAAAGATGTTGAATGTGTTTCTACGTGTACTAATATTTTAACCTGTATATAATAAATGAACTAATTTACATTACTTAACTTTCGATCTTCTCAATCCAGTGTTAAAATCAAAACCACCTTTTACCCTACTCATTGACAATCTCAGATATATGGAAATTTATTTCAAATGGATATAAATTAGCGCTCAGTGCAAGTTGGCATAGATACTATATATATATATATATATATATATATATATATATATATATATATATATATAATTATATGTATATATAATAGTTATATACCAAAGTCCTTGATCTTATCTAATTTTTTTTGTAAAAAACAATGGCCTGCATCTGCTTCTGTTTGATTTGGATGTGAATAATTTGGATTTAACAGGGCCAAGTCACCGTCCCTGGAAGTGACGTCTATTCTGTGTGGAAGAAAGGGAATTAGGTTTCAAGTTTCACCAATAATGTTAGCTCATCAGTCCAATTTAATATACTAATTATGATCTTATCTACCATCACATTACCAACATAAACATATTTAATATTAAAATTTAATATAGATATATCTGTAGTCAATGTCGCGTTATGTTCTGTTGTTTTTATGCTCTGTTTCGTTTTTGTTTTCTCAACTAGGATACTTCGTTTGTTGAATGAGAGTGAGATTTATGTGGGAAAGAATTACGGAAGAAGCCAAATGAAAAACAAGTATTTCTACCACATCCAATTCCTTCACAATTAAAATCAAAACTTAAAATAATTTAAATATATATTTTTTTTCATCCACTTATAAGTATAAAATCGTGATAATTCACCTTAATAATAATATTATTTGATAAAGTTGAAATGAGAAGGGGAAGAAAATAGAAAGAATGATATTATTATGTGCAAGTTGATAACAGAAAATCTAGTAGAGTATTGCTTCCGTTACAAAGAGAACAGAGAATAAAGAATGTGGTATATACAGTTACATAAATTACAGAATGAGAGACGACACGGCGACCAAAACCTTGATTAAAATGTTACATGTACGTCAGAGGAAACGGGTGGAATGTGATCAGCTAACGGCAACCGCAGCGGTGTCGGCGTTCATGAGGGAAAACCTAGTTGGCCTTGGTTGGAAACTCTTCCTCTTGTGAAGGTCATGGCTGGAGGGCCTAAGCATTTGCAAGAGAACAGCCTTCAAGGAATTGGCTTTTGCAGCCATGGAAAGGTCGGAATGGTTAGGGGTCCGAGGCATGGCTCGGGGTGGCTTCTTGTGCTTGGTGCAGCGGAAGGAGCCAGGGTGCGTGGTGGGTGAGCAGGAGCAGGTGCGCGTGAGCTGGTTGGGGTGGGAATGTTGGGACCTTGATGATGTGAAGACAGTGTTTGATGCCATTGAAGAAAGGGAAGAAAAAAAAGAAACAAGTTAGGAATGGTTTTAAGGACAAAAAAAAAAAGAGGGAAAGTGATTTATGGCCTTGTGTTTGGGTGGAGATTCTTCTCTTCCTTCACCAGTTTTATAGGGCAACCAACCACTCTCCTTGGAAGAAGGACAATTCCGTCTTTCTCTTCTCATGCAACAATTCTTCCTCATGGTTAAGGTTCCAAACAGGTGGTTGTAAATTACAACCTTATTAAATGTAATTACAACTATGGATATGTTTTCATCTCAAATCATTCTGTAATATTTTGTTACATAACAAAATATTATTAACAAGTTTCAATGTTCACCCAACCGATTTCATTTCTATTGGATTTTCAAAATTAAACGACTTAACCTCGTTTCTGATATTTTGTTAGTTTAAAGAATTAAAATTGAACGAGATATTATATTAAATAGCTTATCATGAAAATTGGTGTTTTAAATATCGAGGATAATTTCATAATTATAAATAAATAGTATATTGTTGAAGAGAGATATTTTTGGAAGGAGAAATTAGTGTTTGTGGTGGGTTGAAGAAGTCGTTGATTAGGAAGCAATGGTGGATGGTTCAATCAATCATTAAGTATGCTGAGTCAATTAAAAGGACTTTTTGGTCAAATTAAGTGGACTGGTCTTCTTTCTTGCAGGAGAAGATGAAGAACAGGTCCATATTATACTGTTTTTACCTATTTTTTGTAACTGTCTTTTTAGAATGGAATAAGAATATTGTCCCTAATGTTCTCATCGATTTTTGGTATGATTTTTTTTAAAATATTAAAAATTTAAAACTCAATACAAAATAATGCAAAAATATACTTTTTTTAAATGACACTATTTATGTGATCAAGGCTTCTTTCTATTAATTTGATGGAAGATATTATATTACTTTTTTTTTTAAAATAAGACCCTGAAAGGAAATTGGAAAAACATAATGAGATAAAAAGAATATTTAATCAAAGTGTTATAAGGATAATATTGTCCTTTAAGTAAAGGAAAGTCATTATAGAGGTTCAAAGCAAACAAGACAATTCGTCTTTTATTACATTTTTTTTTCAACTTGTAGGGCCAATCCATATTCGAGATAAAATCATCGTTGGATCAAGCCCATACTACCCCAGAAAGAAGTGGGGCTTTCCTTCCTGCAACCCCCTTCTTATTTTCTACACCTCCATAAACTGATAATTCCCCAACTACCCCTACTTACTGGCTAGTGATAGAACTTGTGTTCTTAGAGTTTCAAACGTAGTAAAGAAAAAGCATGAACCCATCAACAATATTGGAATAAAGAAAAAGGCTATTTTTAAGAATAAAAACATTTTAAATCATGTTATGATAGAAAGGCAATTTTTTTAGGTTAAGAGTGATCCATTGCTGAATGGCATAAAATAAAAGTGGTACAGATATGAAAAACAATAGTAGTTGTATAAAAATCAAATAAATTCTAAATAACAAACCCAAAAGATATGTATAAAAATATTCATAATTAATAGAAATCATAAATAGCAAACTCGTCCTTCCGTGTATATGATATTTATATGTATCTTGACCTTGACAAAAACAAGATCTGGTTGAACATGGATATTGTAATATTTACTTTTCAAATTAGATTTGAAGGTAAATATGTGTATATTTGTCTCGTTCATACATCTCTATTTTAAATTATTATAATCTAAAAATTTATCTTTATTATTTTTTCTTTATTTTTGTTTTATTTGAAAAATATTTTTCTTTTGATTTATTACTCTATTTTTTATTCTTTCTTTAAATGTTGTTTAAACGGTATAATATTCACAAAATTCATTCAAATCTATAAGGTATATTTTTTCTCTATTACAATTTTAATTAAACATTTTTTTTTCTTTGTATGAATTTTGTTTAAGTGATATAGTGTATGTCATAAAACACAAACTTCAATTTCATTAATTCATTAAGTGAAATAATTTTTATATACATTTAATTATTTTTATTCTTTTTTAATATTTTAATTTATTGTTTATTTTTTTCACATTTGAGTATTTAATTGTCTCATTTTTAAATGTTCAATAATATAAACCCATAAAATATGTGTGTTCTTTTTTACGTTAAATCCTTGATAGTATTATGTTTCTTTTGTTTTGTTTTACTTGTTTATTTTATAAAAGTTATTTAATTACCATTTGAAAGTGTAAGAGAGTCATTGTAAGTATGAACACATGTACACCTTTGTTATCGGATGGGAATGTGAATGAACATAAAATTTTATTTCGAAAATGAGCTTGGACTAAACAAACATACACTTGCTTCACCCATTGTCATAAGTAACAATCAATTATTCATCCATCCTAATTAATGTAAATTAACTCTATTATACCAAAGTTCAATAAATCATATATTTGATTTTAATTTCATAGTTAACAACAAAGTATAAAACGTGATTGATGACAATTCATCATGGCTAAAATCAATTTCAATTAATGAAGCTGCTTCATACATAACTCTATATCATGTTTAACATATTTGACTTGAATTTGTCCTTAAACATGTGACTTATGGTTATATTGCATTACTATGTGAGTTTATTCAAGTATGTCTTAAACTTACATTCATGAATTTATAAGAACTTCCAAAAAAAAAAAGAAAACTTCAAATATTTATAGACAAAAAAAAAACTAAATTTTACTTAGATTGGTGACAACAAGGTAATAGGAATTAGATGGTGATACCAGAAATAATGAACAATAATTGAAAAAAATAATGATTTTGACGTGGAATTATGCTAAATAATTGATTGATGTGGTATGTATCTTTGTTGACGTATAATACTTGATGCAAATTAAGTTTGTAAGCATCTTTCTTTATACTCTAATTCTTAAATAACTAATTAGCATAAAAAATATTCAAATTCATATTTTTTAGGATGAAAATAATTAATGTAAAACTAATACACATTAATTTCATCTATTGATATATAAAGATAACTTACCAAAAAGAGAAAAAGAGAGATTCTTACGATATCAAAAAGAAGAAAATGGAAAAGGAATGGTATGCGACATAACAGCATATCTCTGCAACTATTTATTGTAGTTTTTAACATATATACAACTATGTTTCTATAGCAGTCATCGTTATATAGTTTCCCATATTTATAAAAATGTAACCTTTATGTTTTTACTGTGCTTATTTTTCATGCATTATCGAAATTTAATGACGACAATTCATATTTTTCAACTACTATCTAAAATAAAACGTTAGAGAAATTATATAAATTATTTTTTAAAGCTTTCCACAAGAGAAAAAAAATTAACATTTAATGGGTGAAAATGAGTTCAATACGAGTTGATTTTTTTTTTTTAAATTCATATAATTTTTAATTTTTTATCTTTAACTACTGCGGAAACTACTTGAAAAAGTTAAATCTATTTTGTTTTTATAAATTTGTTTTGACATGCCGACATTGATTTCAATTATTCTTTGTTAAACTTTAGTTCATTATAACTTAAATCACAAAAAAAAACACCTTAAGAAAAAGTCTCAATTAAATAAAATAAGTTAATTAAAATTAATTTATTTGTTTTAATCTATCATATATAATTTTCTTTTGTACACGAGTCTGGAAAATTTCTATTACACACGAATTTTTTTTTCCTCAAATAGCAACTGCTGTGTCTGACTAAAGAACACCATTGTTGTGAAGAAACATCCACTGCTCTCTGACAAAGAAGAGCGAAGATATCAAAGAGAGCATTACTGCTGCAGAAACCAGAACTGATCCCAAATAAACCTGTTCACAATATCTTCGCAGAGGTGGACAATAATGGGTGCTAATGTCCTTGAACGTTTTCCGAACAAAACTGCAGTCAACTAAGTCAACAAAAAATGGCCCATACTCAAATAAACCGTACGTCACATTCACTGCATCTCCCAGTTTCGTGTAAATGCTCTGTGTCAAACGACCTGCACTCGTACATTTTTCACTTGACGAAACCTTGCACGTAAAGTTTTTCCAAACCTGAAAATTCCGACATGCTGTAAAATACATGCCTTCAATTTAACATGCTGTAAAATATATGAATGAATGTTTTGGTTCATACCTGGGTGGCGTTTTGGAATGTGACTTCCCCTGAAGAGCAGTTGCGTCTTGTTAGGTCTGAATTAAATGGATTGCAGAGAAGAGGGACGAGGGGGCCTGATTGAGTATTTGAGTTCGTGAAGTTGGAAATGACTTCGTCAAATGCTTCAACGATTTTATATGTGAGGATCTTGCTACTTAAATATGTTTCCAGTACAGCTTTTTTCTCCAAGCATGGAAATATGTCATCCAGTGCAGTGTGGGCGGTGGGGTTCACAACCCATTCATCCATCGCAACACATGTATCTCCAGTCATACTGTAATTAGAAAAAAAAAAAAAATATATGCACTCAGTTTCTTTTTTCTATCAAATACATGCATAAGAAATATTAAAAGTCATAAAATTTGATTTATCAGTCTCACAAGTTCATGAGGATAAACTTACTTATGAACAAAAATAAATGCAGCACAAAGTACCAAGGTACAAGTGACAAGAATCCATCCAATAACTACCAAGCTGCAGCCACAAGAAAACACTGTCAAAGGCAAATCCACCAGTGATTTAAACATCCAGAAGAAAAATAAATTGATTCAACTTACGAGTACACTGGACACTTCCACCCAAGTAAACAAAAGACTGCATACACACGAAACCCAAATGAGATCCTATATAATCTGATAAACACTTAGCATATGGTCCAGAAAAGAATAAGACAAATTCAAACATACAGAGCCGGAGAAATGCAACAAAGAACAAAACAACAGCAACAATAACGAGAGCCAGTCTTCTGCAGATGATCACAACAAATATTGATGATTAGCAAAAGAAATATTTCAAAAAACCAAATGAAATCTTAGTATATGTACTTACACTACATCTATGGCTTTGCGTATGGTCTTTGAATTAGCGGTAACCTTGTTGGAGAGAGTGTCAGCAGCACGGTCTATTTTTAATTTGATGTCATCAAGGTCCGGTCCAAGATCTATGTCTAGTGGCAGAGGAGGCTCCCTCACAACGTGCTTAGCTGAATCGAAATAATTTGATATGGTGTTGAGGTTTTCAGCCACGAATTGTGCCTGATTCAAAACGTAATCAAGTGTCTCGGAAGTGGTTCCATCAATCTTCCCCTGACCAGAGTACAACTGAGCGCATCCACCTCTAAGCGTAAACAATTAAATGTGCTTTATCAGAGACACATCACAAGACTTATATATTTGTTCTAAGAGAGATAATAACAGCAATTTTCAGTATTAATTGAAATCGACTGAGAACTATAAAATTAGAAAAAACAAAAGAGTGATGGAATGAAAAGGGAGCGAGATACATTGTGGTAATGGTGCTGAGGACAAGCAAGAACAACGAAAAATAATGGACAAATTTAGAATAGTCGCTTGGCTCTCCTCCGTTGCAACAGCAGCAACAAGCACAGCCGATAAGTAAAACAGCTCCAAAAATCACGAACCAGACTGCAGCCACAACGAAAAAAGGAAACGCAGTAGACATAACTGACTGCACCTCCCAAGAACAATTCCACGTTAGCAAATTAAATTATGCATCAATATTTCTGTCAATTAAGAAAACGAGAGAATAAAAAATGTGAAACATTTTTTTTTATGCAACAATAACAAATATGTGAATCAATTTTAGTAGATTATCTCAGCCTCATTGAATACATTTTTTATATGCTGTAAATACAAAATATCATGTATGTACTTATTTAAGTACAAATTAAACCTAACACTACATCAAAAAAAGTTGAAGCTTCAATCAATTTGAAACTTTTTAATGATTAAAATGGAAATTATTTTGAAACTGAGATAGTATTTGTATTTCAAGAAAAACAAGAAAGAAAGAAAAGACAAATCTTAGATTATAATTCTCAATCAAAATGAAGGATCACTTATATAACTATGTGAAATAAAGCTCAACTTTAAAATCAAGTTCTCATTAGAAATTCCAATCTTAATAAGAAAATTGTACAAAAAAATATGATTATATTTTAATCCTACATATTCCAAGAAAAATCCCATAATCAACAACTCAAAATTTTCACACCTTTTGATTAAGTGGAAATTATAGGTAATCCAAAATAATCACAACATAGCACTAATTAAGTGTTATACACTCTTTCTATAAATCGAAAAACTTGAAATAACCAATAGGAGCTTGAACGCGTCATTGAGTAGAGAAGCATGAAAACACGTGGCGAAAGCGCGTGACGCAAACACCAGTCAAGATGAAACTAATTGGAGAGCATGGTTAGAGTTATCAATGGTGGAATGTAGTAATTGCAGTGCAAGAAAAAGAGATAACCGTTATATAAGACGCGTTGCTGATATTCCAGCCACCTTTGTAAAGGTTAAAACCGTTAAACCAATCTTGCCGGCGAGTTCTCTCCTTAGCAAGCACCAGAGTCCCATTCCTCGGACTTGCACCTTCGGACGTTGATCTCCTGGCCGTCCATGGCGGCACCACCAACACCTCCTCGTACCGCTCCTGGTCAACATCTTCAAGGCAATCTGAAAAGAGTAAGAATCTTGAATTGAAATAATGAAAATAATAGCAGAATAAGATTTTAAAGAAAGAAGAAAAGAACCTGAAGGTGTTGCTGCAGAAGCCGAAAAGAGAAAGAGAAAGAGGCAGAAGAAGAGAAAGAAGAAAAAGTGATCGGAGTTTGATGTGAAGCGGAGCATGACTGTAAAGAGATTATGGCTATGGCGTGCATGTATGTGGCTTCTTCTACTCATAGGCATTGCTTGAAGCTGTTATCAAAACCAAAAGCCCACTACATTTTTTCTCTTTTATTTATACAATCTATTTCTCATTTCTTTTCACCATTTTTTTTTTGGAAATGAGAAAGTAAAGTTCCTCTTAAGCTAAATAAGAAAAAATAAATAAATAAAAGAGCAGGAATATAAATTACCAAAAAGTAATTAATATTATCTTTTACTTAATTTAAAAAAAAAATGCGAGGTTTGATAAAAAAGCAAATATTATTGTTTTAATTTGGTCTCACAAAAATTACCTTAATAATTAATGAATGTGTGAAAATAAATGTTGTATATTTATTAAAAGTATAAGAGGTTATTGTGGTAAAATTTTATAAAAGATATATATTTACAATACTTAATTAAGTCTTAAGTTGTTAATAAATTTGGGCATGTTTGTTTAATTTTTATTAATTGTGGTTTTTTAATTGATTTTTGTACTTTAATTTTTGTGTGAGTGAGACGATGCTTATTTTCTTCCGTTATCTATTTAGTCGTAACTACAAGTTAGTTTATAATTTTATATTTTAAAATGTATAAATTTTTTAAGATTAAAATGTATATATTAATTAGTTTAAATAAAATAATTTGTAATTTTCAAGTTTGATGTATTACAAACTCAACGGTAATACGATGAAGAGTTGACATTTTCAGTATATTTCAATTAGTATAGCAATCCGTTGAGTAAGAGGTCCACTAGGTTCACATGTTAACTCACTTTTTAAATAAAAAACAATTTAAAAAAAATAATTGTTTATATAATATTGAAAAGATATAAATATGCATCGTTGTGATAATTAAATGTTTATCAATTAAGTTATAACTATCAATTATAATTAAATAATTTAACGTAAAAAAAGTAATTATTCTCTTCATTCAATTATAAATATTAATAAGTTAAAAACTTAAAAAGTATTTAAATAATAAATACTTTTAATATATATATTTCAACAGTTAAAAATAAAAATATAAACAGATTAAAAAAAAATGACATGTTGGCTTCTAAGAAGATGGGTTAAGGCTCATAGTTTCTCCAAATCATAGTGGTTGAACCTAATCTCATGTTTTTTATGATTTACCGGTGAGATAGATTAAAATGAGATATATTTTTTTAGTTAATGGTTGAACAAATTAAAATATTTTGGGTGTCATTTTCATTTTTTATTTATCTAACTCTCTCTTCTTCTCTAATGTATAATTTGTTAAAAATTTAAAATATACACAAGAATAAGATTAATAAATATAATTTTGAACTTTGCAAAAAAAAATCTTCAAAATTTTAAGAGGAGGTCGTGATTTTAAGTTTATGTATAGTATATAATCAAGGGTTAACTAGATTTTTTTTTTTTCTAAACTATTTTTAAAAATTGGATTTTGTTTTTAAAGTTAAGAAAAGTTATGTAAAAGTTTTTTTTAACAAAATATATGTTTAAGTTATATTCCTATTTTGCCTTAGTTTCATAAAGTAAAAAAACCATAAATTTATTTTAAGGATGAAATACATCCTTAAAAATAGTTTAGTAAAATAAACCTATTTAATCTTATAATTAATGATGGAAAAATATAGATATACACCTAATATAATAGTAATATTTACTCAATAAAAAAAACTCTATCTTAAAAACATAAGTTTTTTCATTAAACCAAATAAAACTAATAGAGTGTATATGGGCCTTGTAAGGATCCTTACATTACCGTAAAAGTTGCTAACCAATAATCTTAAAAGTCATATGAAATAATAGTAAAATCCACAGTAATAAGCTTTAATGTATTTTTAGTGGATTTTATTGTGCCACGTCAATTTTAATATATTTTTTACTAACTTAGGAGTTTCTTTAGACTGTTTTTTTTTTCTAATTAGTATTTTATTTTGTTGTTGAAAAAAATATATACTCTCAAGTTAGGAAGGAATTTTTTTTATTCTTATAATTGAACGTTTTTACAAGATGAACTTTTAATTTTTTTTTTATCACTTTTATTACAGTGAAATAGTCTTATAAAACTCATTTTTTAATTACTGTTTTGAGTTAAATATATTTTTTATTTTCAAATTATTATAAAAGAATATGTTTCGTTTATAAATTAAATTATAAATTATTATATTTTTACAATTTATGAAAATAATATAAAATATATTTTCAACTTATCGATGTTCCAAATAAAAAATAACATTAATCAATCATGAATTCATACCGTCTAAGTTATTTGATTATTTTATAGTGGTATTTAATACTATTATATTATTATTCATTAAAAGGTAACTTATTTTCTCATTTATAAAAGTAAATGATTTATTAATTCATGTGATTGTAATATACATTACTATACATGTAGTCATTTTTTTTTTTTTTAAATATGGTAATTGAGATTCTGCTGATCATGTTTATTCAATCTTCTTAGTTTTAGAACGGTCAAAACGAATAAAAAAATATAATTAAATAAATAAACCTGTATTCCATCTATTACAGGTTTATTTATTTAATTATATTTTTCTAATAAAAAAATAACAAATTTTTATAATTTAAATTTAAACAAATTTTATTTATTTAATTTTTAAACATAAGAAACTTAAATAATTTATTCAAATAAAAAAATAATAAATAATTTTTTATAAAATTAAAATTAAATTTTAATAAAATAAAATTAAATAAATGGGTTGGTGGATCAACTTTTCATCACATCGAATTGGCTCGTGAATAAGTTGTGATTCATTTTATCAGTTATACTTATTTTGTTATTAATTAAAAATGGGTTTTAAAGAAGGTTTTGGACACAATTATTTATACATTTGCAAAATCGAGTTAAAGCATACTTTATTTATGATATTTATATAATAATTAAGTTGAAACGTTTTACATGACTTACAAATTAATAATGTGAAAATTTGAATTTTTTTAAATAAATTTTATGTTGTTTGAATTTATAATGCCTGCTTATATAACAGATTTAAAAGAATAAGTCTAATATATGTTAGTTTAGTGTTGTAACGACCTAATATTTAGATATTTAGCAAATAATTGTTATAAAAAGGTTATTATATAGAATTATCAAGCACATGTGTAAAAGTTTCGAAAGAGTATTTTAAAATTTGAAAGAATATAATTAAACTAGTATAAAATATTTTTAACCATATCTATATTTTTAAATATCTAAAACTACTAGATGTCCGGTTTAAGCATAAGTGTTGCTTCTCTTCAATTCTTATATTATCAGAATAACTTCGTTAAAAGAATAACAACAAACAATCGCATAAGGATAAGTTATACTAATTTAAAATGATATTGTCATTTCTAAATTATAGTCAAAATGAAAACATCATACATATTATTGCAATTACACATCAAAGTAAATGGTTCAAAACCAAAAGAATAATCCAATCTTCAAAACACTTATGTTTTTTTCATACACCATCATACATAAAACACAACTTCATAAAATTTAAGATTAAACATTAGTTATACTTACTATTTTCTCTCAAGGGTTATAATTATTACACGATAGGATCACATCCCCTACTAAAGTAAGATTTAATTCTCACTAAATTTATCATTGAGTCGTTCAAATCTCACTTTAAGTATCCTCCTCTACATGTTGTTGGAAATGCAAGTGCTAGTCCAAGTCCCACATTGGATAGAAATGAGAAAGTAGAACACTATATAAAGTTAAAAGACGCATTAACCCATTGCCTTAAGGTTTTGAGTAAAGAGTGATGTCAATTCCTTATATAGTCGGACTCATATCTCATTGCTATACGTCAATACACTTCACACATCATAAAAAATAGTAGCATTCCTAAAGTGAAGTACATAAATGAAAGTATGTACAACATTCACACATTTCACACCTCTCCCTTTTCATATATAATATTAAGTTATCACACACCATGTCATTTGTATGTATTTATTAAAATGAAATATTCATAATAGATAATTCATTTTCTATCGCCTTAGCAGTATATTTAGTTACAATATTTTTATTAAATATATCAAAACTGCAAGATGTATTTCTTTGACCACAAACTTCTATTGACAATCCCAACGATTAAAGAAAAGAACCATTTATCAAAATTTCAGCTTCATCCAACAGCTAATGAAGTGAGAATCAAAATTTTACAAATATAACCCAAAAGAGAAACCATAATGGCGTTCAATGTATATATTTGGTGTCAATTTTCAAATCTCTTAGTGTTTATTTATAAAGTGAGCGTCCAACATGACTAAACTACCATCTAAGTGTCTAGACCTCTAAAACTCATTGTCAAATGAGTGTCCAACCATACTAGATAACGTCTAACAATCTTAATAAATAAAACTCATAATAAAAATAATATATATATATATATATATATATATATATATATTTAAATTCATCGTCAAGCTAAAAGCTCCTTCACGTATACCATAAAAGAAAATGTATTAATGTAGAATTATTTTATATATTATTTATATAAATTAAAATTAATACAATATACTGCTTTTGAAATATACTAAAATATGAATATTTTTATTATTTTATTATCATTTAATCATAAAAAAATAATATAAATAATTATAATGTATGAAATTATAATTTAATAATTAATTATATAAAATATATTTTTATATATAGTTATGTATGATATAATATTTAATAAAAATTACACTCGTAATCTTTTATCTCTTTGTTCTAACAAAAAAAATGTAATACTTACTATTCATTAAAAAATATAATAGAAACTTCATCTCACTCTTCAATTATACGGATGACTCTTATTTCTTTTATGTGTACAATATACCAGTGTTTTAGGGTGCCGACTTGAATTATAATATGGCTTGGTAGAGAGATTATTAAAAGTTATTCAAAAAATCATTTCAACTAAATATTAAACTTCAACATAATTTTTTAAACTTTAGATTTAATATATTAATTATTTGTGCTCACTTCCTTGATTACATCAATCTATTCTAACACATTATTTAAAATACATTATATATACATTTTTATTAATAAGATATTGTCTATTTTGAACTAAATTTTCACAAATTTACTTTTGATACTACTTCAAAAGATCTCTTACTAACGAAAGTATCTTATGTGTACCATATCCATCTCTTATTTTATCTGGCTCCGTAGAGAAATTACTAAAAGTTATTCAAAAATTATTTCAACTAAAGATCAAACTCCAACACAATTTTTCAAACTTAGATTTAATACATTAATTATTTGTGCTCACTTCCTTGATTACATCAATATATTATAACACATTATTTGAAATACATTATATATATATTTTCACTAATAAAATATTGTCCGTTTTGAGCTAAATTTTCATAAATTTATTTTTGATATCACTCCAAAATAGTTTTTACTAACGAAAATATTTTATGTGTACCATATCCATATCTTATTTTATCTAATATGAAAAATACTCATATCATTCCACACTGAATTATTACTATCCTTTTATGATTGATAAATACAAAAGGTTGTGGTGCGAATGACATTTTTTAGGAATCAAAATGGTTGATTCCAGCTAAAAAATGAAATAAAGGTAAAGTTTTTACATGCCCAATTCGGAAACATGATAGTTTTATTTAGATATTGTAAAATATGATACAATTTTTTTATGGACATCGTTACTACTGAACATCTTTAAAAAAATAACTTTTTTTAAGGTCTTCAAACAGTATAATTAAATTTGTCTTAGAAATGTTTGTACTCTATTGTGTAATTAAAATTTTTATATTTTTGAATTAAATATTTTCTATTTAATTTTTTATTAACTTAATGACATGAATGTTTCAGTCATATTATTTAATTATTTCTACGTGTTAAAAAAAATAAGAAATTATCAAATTAATATTAAATATTGATATTGAAGTTAGTAAATAAAAATGAGTGATTTTTATTATTTACACTAAGAATTAAGATTAAATATTGACATATTTTAACTATGTTATCTATAATCAATTATTAAAATGTAATAATTAAAATTGAGATTTAACTCGTAAAATTCACTTCATACATAATCTTCACCTCTAGTATAAAAAAAAAATAAAATTCAAGGATCTAAAACTCATAATTTTATACTTTTTTTTTAATAAATACTTTACCTTCTTAAATGTCTCTTTCATTTTATCCTTCTCCATCTTTATTACTAAATTAAAATTTAATTTTTTTTTTCAAAATTGTTTACCTTGTATCAAAACCTAAAACATAATTGATATATTATAAATTTTAGAATTGGATGAAAACAGAGAGTGAAAGTTAAAATTAGGTAGAAGTTGAGGAAGCAGAATTATTTGATGTTTTAACTGTAGAGTGACCGTTGGTTTAGAAATAGACATAGAATGTAGGACCTTTAAAAGGTTGTTCCTTTTCTAGATTCATTTTGTCTAGTCAAAAGCACGATTGTTAGAGTATGATTTAACCACAATTATTATGATGATAATAATAATATCTTTTATCAATGTACAGACATAACTTGGAATTGGGAACCACGTGATGCCATTAAGACAAAACCCCCGACCAAGTGATTAATTAAACAAAATCTTGAATTTCGAGAGACAGACACAGAGAACTTTGAACATTTCACCTCAGTCAAAATATCACATCACAGTGATTAAAAAAATTAAAAATTTAACAACTACTAAACTCATAAATCCATTATTTTCTTCTTCTGCTTCTTCATTAGTGTAGCTTAGCTAACACAGTGGGGATCTATGAGGGATCCCTTTTCTTCTACTCATGCTGCTTGCCATGTCTTCATCAGAAACCTTGTTATTGCTGTTGGCCATGAATTTTGCACACACACTGCTCCATCCACTCCTCCTTTTCCTTACAATCTCTGTGCAAGACATGCTCATGTTGTTCTCTGACCCTGATGATCCTGAACACGAACTCATTGGCTCATCACAATCCACAACCGTTGAACGAGTCATCTCCTCATCCACCGTCTCTTGTGGGATCAGAAAATCAGGACTTAGTTGTAGGGAGTTGCATGTCCTCAAGTATGGAGACAGATCCTTGTAGTGTTTCAGCACAAAATCAACCTACACACACACATCACACACTTTCTTTAACTATGTAACAATTCAAGAACCAAACTTTATGTATTCGACACAAAACTATCACTGAATTTTGTTTGTTTAGTATAATATGTACCTTGCATCCAAGAGAGCAATGAATAAAAGGCTCTTGCAGACTTCTATCGCAGGAGGTGCAGTAGTTTCCTGATCCTTTGAATTGCCGGTTTTGTGGTCTCTTCTTGATGAACACCACCTTGGCACTATTGATGGTATAAGCCTAACAACACAATTCAAACCATTTTGAATCGGCAAATCAACCGTATCAAATTGAATTTCACTTGTGGTACAAAAGCTGAATTCGAGTCCAATGTATTACTATTACTTTATTTAGCTTTATGTATGTATATATGTGTTTGTACCTGAACGTTGGAGCAATCTATGAGTTTCTGAAGATCTTCAAGCCTAACAACATCATGGTAAACGTAACGGCGAACCTGAAGAAGTCTGTGGAAGCGATGAGATGGTAAGCAGTGAGGGCAAATACTGGTGCAACAATCTAAGCAGCAGACGTTCTTCTCATTCTTTTTAGCGTTCTCATGGTAAGAGCACCCCACAAAGAACTTTTGTGTGTAAAGAGCTTCCAACCATGCAGGCTTTTGGTATCCCTACAATAAATCAATCATCACCATAACAAAGCTGATAAATCATCACTACCAGCAAAAGGGTCATGCATAATCATCATCATCATCAAGAGCCTAAACAGAAAAAAAGAGCAAAATCAAGGGAATTCGACTGACCATGATCATGGAAATTAAGACTTGCAAGAGAACCTCTTGAAATTCTCCTTGAGCTGTGTGATCAAGGTATAGTGAGTAAGTAACTAATGGGAGAAGGACGGAGAGAGAGAGAGAGAAGAAGGGGGAGATAAGAGTATTTATTGAGGATCACAAGAGGAGTGAGGAGAGAAGATATATATTTATTCGATGAATAATAGTAATAACAATAATAAGTAGAAAACAATTTGTATATAATAGAGGAAGGGTTGTGATATGAGAGACAGAGAAATAAAAGAGAGAGAAACCGAAAGCCATAAAGAAACAAGTTAAGCTATGAGGGGAACGTGGGCGCTGTTTCTGTGTCTCCCATTCTCTTATTAGGCACCTAAACTAAACTATTCTCTGCTCATCTCCTTGGCTTAAGAGCTCTATTGCTAAACAAAGCCACTCTCTCCTTGAACTAGCTGCAATTTTTGTTATTATTATTATTATTTCTTCATATCATATTAATCTCCACCTCTCTCTGATTCACTATATCTTGGAAACAACCAGTTGCTGATAGCCACTTGATGTTGGACTTTGAAATCGACTGTCATATTTCATTATTTTTGTGCAAATGTCATTGCCAATTCAACTTCTACAGTCTAATTTCATTTTATAACACTTTTGGCTACTTTCTTCAACCTTCTTTCGGTGGAAAACTCAATTTCTTAACTTTTTTCACCATTATTGTACCCTTACTGGTGCAAAAATCCGAGACCTTTTTCAAGCCGTGTTTTATTGGAATAAATGTCATATGAGTATTTTAATTTCTTAATTGCTTGAAATTTAAAAATCTTATACTTGATATGTGATTCTTTTACATGAATATGTATATGAATGCTGACAAGTAAGTAACAAATAAGTTTTGAAATTCTTGAATAAGATCAGAGTAAATTTAATCGACATATTTGGTAATAATACAAATGGAATTAGTTCTTACTGATTTTTTATCATTATTTGTGAAGTCGGTCAGTTGCTCAGCAGAAGTTTAAAAATGAAAGCAGAATAAAAAAGGAAAGAAAAGGGTCAGAGCGTTTGGTTGAGAAATCAGAACAGAACTTGGAGCCACCTTTTCTCCAAAAACTATTTTTAAGGTTTCTTTAATTTCCTCTGTGCCATATATGTTGGACTTCTGCACATCTCTGTTCTCCTCATTTTGCATAATTAATAATGCATATTACTGTATGACTTCAAAGCTAAGCAATGAGAGCATAGAGACACCAATCATCAACCTACTTAGCATGAAACACAGTACCAGAAATCAAGAGCATACTTGTTTCAGAGGTGGAAATTTATAATAGAGATTGACCTCACATTTATCTGATACAAACAGAAAAACAAATTTGATTCTATCTACACATAGACACACTACTATAAAAAACAAATTGTTTACTGTGAAGTTTTATTTATACACAGTATTCATTCTATTAAATAATTTGATATTCAAGTAATAAAGTATGATTTTATGTCGAGGTCCTTTGGGAATGTTGATCAGAATTATGATACCTAATGATGTAACAATTAAGTTGTTCAACCATGATCGAATCACTTGTACCAACAATTTATGTCTCATTCTATGGACTGAAAAATAACCTTGCTTTGCATATCTATATCAACTTTTGAATTTGGACAAAACCTTTTTCATTTATACAATATAACATTTGTGGTCACTCCCCTGTATTGTTTGTCATTAAGCTTCTGAAAACAATTGTTCATCCTATCAAGTGCTTCAATTTCTTGGTAGAAGGAATATAAACACACATGCATAAACAGTCTAGCAGCTTGAAGAGGCTAAAGTATTGAGAACAGTGAGTTGAATTCTGAGCATAAATTGGAGAGTTAATTTGGGAAGAATTCTGAGGAGGCTGGTAGCTAGGTAACTAGCCATGATTATGACAGATAGTTAAAAAGTCACGTTTTATGAACACTCGAATCCAGCTGGGAATGTTATTGCTGCTAATGACAAAGAGTTAGAAGGTTTTTTTTTGTTAATCTATGGGACCAATTTGATTGAGACCATGAAATTCTATGGAATAGTGGAAGTGGGGTAGTAGGAATTAGCACTTTGTCTCAGCCTGGCAGTTTTCTCTTTTGTTGCAGACCAAAATTCTAATCTACTGGAGGTGACATAGAAAGTGTAGGAACTATAAAAGTCATGGGTAGTTCTGTGTTTTAATAAGACAAAAGCAAAGCCAAAAGAATATGATATAGTTGTGGTGCAAACTTTCCCATCCTCCATTTTCTGACTGACTAAAACAATGACAATGAAGATATATATGCTTTCGAAACCAAATTATTCAGCCACTGAGTGCAAAAATTGGTTCCTAGTGCTATGTGCTGTGCATATGGGCTCACAGAGATGGCAGCATCGCCTAAACTGAGCCAGCTAAAATCTGAAACAAGACATGTACGATGAAATCCCATGTTTTTTGGGGAATCAAATATGGGCAACATTAACCAATCAACCACTCCACTAAACCAATCTCTGTGTACTATAATAATTATCAGAATTTGTAACAAACGTTTGACAGACAGGCACAACTCATTAAGCACTAACAAGCAAAATTAACGACAAATTATTTTATGGGCTTAATTTAGTGCTAATTTTGAGGACATTGCTTGTTGTGCCTTTAGGCCATAACCAAGAGTTATTCTTGGGGTTTGAACGAATAAGAGATTATTAGTATTGTTTTTCTCTTTCCCTTCTTTACCCTTTACCCTTGCTATGTGGTTTTCCTAATTCCCGTTTCACGTGATCCTTAGCCTTGGCGTGATACCTGACAGTCCGTGGTGTCACTTTTGGAAAAACAATTTCACCAACAAGACTAGTAAAACAAGTTGATTCCTGTTTTAACTTATCTTGAAATTTCACCTCTATATAGCTCCTAAGCTCTTTTAGCCATTATTCTAAGGCAATTTGGCAACTCATAGCCACGTTTAACATAACTATTTTCATGATGCATAACAACATAAATTCAAGAAGCTAGCAAAGGGAGTGAAATTTTAGTACATAACAGCTTGAACAAATGTAGAGTAGAGACTCTAGAGAGAGACGTTATTATAAGAGAAGAAAAGAATAGTGACCCCCAGGCCACGTGCCATGAAAAGCAGAATGGTATCATATGAGCAAAGGAGCTCACGTGCAAGGGATCCAAGGACCAAAACTGAAGAGTGTAGAGGATCCTTTTTCCATGATAGAATACAAGTTATAAAGTTTGTGTGTATGGTGTGGCAGTCAAAGGTCAAAAGATCCAGACTTTGGCAGAGATGATGAGGTTAGATTAGAATGAGAAAGTGTGGGTCAGCGGGTGAGCCGCACGAGGGGATCTATCTGCAGAAGACACTGCAATTCTACCTCACCTTCACTTTCCCCTCCTTCTTTAATATGACACTTCCTTCCACATCTTTTTTATTTCCCACCCCTTCTTTTTTTAAACCCTATTCACGTGCAGAGCCGTTTTCAATGACCACAAAAGGATCTACCATTTTCATACTATGTACCATCAATTTTTAACTTTAATGAATTCTGTTTGTTTCCTTTATATACTTAAATCATAAGTCATAAATCTCGCTATCTTCATGATTAGCAGCACTAACTTATACGTTCTCCTCCTGCAACTGATGAAAGGAACTGCAATGCAACATAATGGTATGAGTCACTGCATAAATCTATGCACATTTTCATTTTGGTGGAGTCTGCTAGAGTACACATACATGTTGTGCACGTGACTTTATTGAAAAATATTAGAGTAGGAGCACATAAAACTAAAAACGGGAAAGTCAGGTGAGGTATAAAATGGTGTGAATTTGTGATTGCAATAATTGTGTCAATGCCATTGCTCCTTACTTTTATAAAGGTCAATGTAGTAACATAACATGAGATGATTGAGATTGGTTTGTAGATGAAAGCATGTCATGTGGGACAGCACCACTAAAAGAAACAACGTTAAAATCATGTCGGTTGAGTTGCGTGATCACCTTTACGATTTCACGAAACTGCTAAAGCCTCATAAAGGATCCTCACATTGCTACTGAGCTATCAACATATATATATATATATATCCTAACATGACCCACACTATCCAAATATCTAATTTGGCATTTACACAATGTGGATCATGTTCTTCACAAGAATTGTCAGCACTGTGATGTATGCTTAGACATACATCTATGATGCACTTTATACACACAGCACAACCTTTACATGTGGCCCATTCAGCAGTTTTACAAAGGTCTATATATAATCTCTTCCTCTCATAGGTCCATGCAAACCAACAATCACTGTAACCATAGTCTTGGGAAATAATGAATTAGTCTCTCTGATAACTAACACAGACATGACACAGATAGGGAGTGTCATTGTTAGACTTGACACAGATATCTGGGTGAATGTCTAAATCAAGCGGTGCAACACAGTTACACAGACATGTGGAAGAACATTCAACTCAAATGGTGATTGTGAGAGCCACAACACTAACAAATGTTTAATCCACCAAACAAAACTAAGGGTATCTATTCCAGGTCTAGGATTTTTCAGAATAGCTAGTACTAGTAACATATATATTTGGTGAGACTTCAAGTAATAATGTACAAGATATATTTATCTGTGTTTGTAACAGGATTTTGGTAAGTTTGTATACAGAATAAAAACGTACATCTCTCTCTATATAGATATATATATATAATGTCCGTATATATCATGCATGTGTTTACACACCTTTGAAATGATCTTATATGTTTTAGTTTAAAAGAAATCGAAGCATATACAAAATATGATGATAATTTTGAAATTTTTACAAATTTATATAAGTTATAGTTTCTTAAACTATATATATGCTTTTGATTATGAAACCGAAATCTGTAAATTTGTAAAAATTATAAAATTATCACTTTTTTTGTAATTATTTTATCTAATGAGAGATATAAACTTCAACTATAAAAATATAGACCTATGAGTATTCCAAAAGCTAGTGTCTTTTTATATTAATTGTTACAATCTTGCATGGAGATTGTGAAAGTAATCTTCTCGTCAACAAACCTTATTGTGACCAACTAAACACTTAACCTTAGTGAAAAGAGGCATAAATTGTCTCATCATACTTTTAACTTTTAGCTTTGTGTGCAAATTGAGGATCAAGTTTTAATTGAAACATTATTACATAAACTAAAACAAAATCATGAATAAATTATTACATAATGAAATGATCCATAGAGTATATCAATTGAATTGAGAATCAGACTATAACTTTATTTATTTTTAAACCTTATTTATTTTTAAATTGTATAATATTTATATATACAACCATGTAGAAACAAAAAATGTGTAAGGAAAATGCTGCAACAAAAAAAATGTCATTATAAATTCAAGTAATACTTGTTAAAATAAGATAATGGATTATGAGGTAAAATTAGAGATGAGAATAAGACGGAGCCAAGATTTGTATCATTAGTTCATATTCATTTTCAAACAAAAAATTTATCTCATCTTTACACTCATATCTAATGGATATAAAATTTTTGTTTCGTCACATCTCCATCGGATAAAGGATATACTAGTATCCATGTTCCTACTAGATTTCTTATTGTTTTAATGTTAATTAACTAATTTTTATAAAAAAAATATAAAAACATGGAAATAAAACATTATATTTGTTAGAAATAATTCAAGTGTGAGTCTAAGTCGCATATTATATAGAAATGACAAAAATTAAAAATCATATAAAATAAGTATAAGCCCAATTTTTAGTTAAAAGTAGGTTTAATCATTCTCATAGTCCCTATTTTCGGTGATTTTTTTCAATTAGGTTTCTTATTTTTTCTTTTTCTCAATTGGGTTCTTATTTTTGAAAAATTGAAGCAATTAGGTCACTGTCGTTAGTTCCGTACTAACACCGTTAAAAAGGGTGGCACGTGTCAGCAACGTGATATTTTTGAATTTTTTAAATTTAATTACTTTTATTTTTATTTTTATTTTTTTATTTATTTAAAAAAAAATTGTCACGTGTCAAGTTGACATTAAGCCACGTGGCAATGACAATGTGAGGTGGTACTAATAGTGCCACGTGTCACTATCAGACCACATGCCATTAGATTTGTCTCAATTTGGTCCCTATATTTTTAATTTGTCTCAATTTGGTCTCTGTATTCTTGTTTTGGCTTAATTTAGTCCTATTTTTTAAAAAAACTAAACAATTTTGTTTCTCTCGAAGTTCAAACAAAATTTTATTTGTATATAAATCTTTACAAAGAAATTTATACAAATTAATTTTTTTATTAGAAAAATAAAAAAATTACAAACTAACATATGACACATTTTTATTTATATAGTAGTAAAGAAATCATTTAACCTAAATAATATGAATGAGTAATCTATAAAAGTTAACATCTCTATATTAAATATTTTTGTGAAGGTAATCTACACAAGTATAGTCTCAATACTTCCTCAACAATTCATAAAAAGTTTCTAGAGTTAAATATTTCGATTTGAAATACATCATTACTAATAATTTGCTTAACAGAAACAAATTTAAAGACAAAAATTTGGAAAATGTACATACCATATTTTATTTGGGAAGGAACAATTTTTTTTAACTTTTTAAAAAAATTAGGACTAAATTGAGACAAAATAAAAATACAAGGACCAAATTGGAACAAAATAAAAATACAGGGACCAAATTGAAACAAACACAATGACACGTGGTTTGACAGTGACACGTGGCACTGTCAGTGACACGTGGCATTGTCAGTGCCACCTCACATTGTCATTGCTACGTGGCACAATTTCAACTTGACACGTAACAAAATTTATTTTTAAAAGAAAAAAATAAAAAATAAAAATAAAAATAATTAAAAATATATTTAAAAAATTCAAAAAAATCACGAGCTGACACGTGTTATCCTTTTTAACGGTGTTAGTACGGAACTAACGACAGTGACCTAATTGTTTCAATTTTTCAAAAATAGAGATCTAATTAAGAAAAAGAAAAAATGATTAAAGTTTCAAAACATTTCAAATTTCTTTTTACTTAATTTCTCTAAATTCTAGTCTTTTTTTATATATATTAATAAAGATTATAATACATTATTTAACAAAATCACACACAAAAAAAATTAAACAAATAATAATTGAAATTTATGCTGAGTTTATACATTATTAAAATATGTTTGGAACGAAGACTTTCAAATATTTTGGTTGAAGAATAATTCAAAACGGATGAACATCAAGTAGTAAATAGATTAAAGTGTTCAAACTACTTGTTTCTTTTGTATATTGTTGGTACAACACATTTTATATAAAATTCTTTTCTACTGGTTAAAACTTATATAAAACTTATAGAAACATGTAAAATAAAATAAATAAAAAACCATTAAAGAAAACAAGACTTTAACAATTTTTTTTTAATTTTCATGCAATGAGTAAGGGTTTTCGAAGTAGTGTCAAATATTGGATTGTGTGATTAATTATTGTAAAAAAATTTATATTGTGAAGTATATTTTGTGAGTTTTGATTATGCTTTTTTAAATAAACATTTAATTGGTGGAGTATCTTAAACACCTTATTTAATATATTAGACATAATATTTGCAGGAAAGATATATAACTTTTTTTGTGTACTATCTAATTTTTACATTCTTATTTTATTATTATATATTCGTCTTCAAAAAAAACGTGTCAATGTGTTACAACATTTCTCATTTTAAAAATATACCAAAAATACCATAACGATAAAATTTCCAAACTCAAATAAATTTTATTAAAGCTCCAAAGCAATAGCATGTTGTACATCAATTAATAAAGAATTAAGGGATTTTATTTTATAGAAATCAATTCCATGATTTCAATTTTGTACTATTAAGGTTTTTGTTATTAGTAGTTAATGCTCCTAAGAGCCTTTTCCTTTAATTAGATTTTTCATTAATGTTTTCTGTTGATTCTGTTAGGATTTCTAACAGATTAGTTTAGGATTTTCTTGTAACAGAACCCTATATAAGAAGGGTTCTGGTCTCTTGTTCATTTGATTCATCACACAATAATAAACTCATACTTTTTCAGAAAGCTCTCACCTTTGTCAATCTCTGCTCCTGCGCGAACTCTCTTTTCCCTTTTTCTTACGACGCTTGCTCCCATCGGACCACCGTGGAGCGCGCTTCTCCAGAGGCTTCGACGCTGAAGCTGCGTTCTCATTTTTCCTCCATCGCGTTTCTGAGTGACTGAGAAGACAGTCTCAGTCCCATCCACTTTCTGGCAAGGAAGACTCCAGAAGCCAGCGTCTGGGTCTCGTTCCTTTGGGCCTTCTGTCAATTGGGCCGGTTTTATTATGGTACCAGAGCAGGTCCCTGTGCCTGTTCTGCCCGTTTTCTCTGCGCATTGAACCTCTCTTACTTTTCTTGGAGGATCTTGAACTGTTTCTTGATTTCTTGACAACATGGGAGACAAAGAAAAAGACGAAGCCAACAATCCCTTCAGTCCATTCTACCTCCATCCAGGAGAAAACCCTGGTGCCTCAATCATTCCTCAAATTCTCAATGAATCTAATTACACATCCTGGAGCAGGAACATGAGGAGAGCTCTCCTCTCCAAAAACAAGTTAAAGTTCATAAATGGAGAGATCAAGAAACCCAACAGAAATGATGCTCTCTTTGATGCATGGGAGAGAAGCAACATGATGGTGCTGTCATGGATCACTAAGACCCTTTCTACCCAAATAGCAGAAAGTGTTATATACGTAGAGAATGCCCAAGAATTATGGGAAGAATTAAAAGAAAGGTTCTCCAAGGGAGATTATTTCAAACTCTCATATTTGCTTCAAGAAATCCACTCCATTAAACAAGGGGGAAGAAGTGTGAGTCAGTATTTTACTGACTTAAAAGTCTCATGGGAAGAATTGGAGTCTTTGAGACCCATTCCAAATTGCAGCTGCAAAGTTCCTTGCAGCTGTGAGCTTTCTAAAATTTCTCATAGATACAGGGAGACAGAACATGTGATATGCTTCTTAAAGGGGTTAAATGACTGTTACAGTACAGTAAGGACTCAAATATTGTTGATGGAACCCCTACCCACTATCAACCGTGTGTTTTCATTAATCATACAGCAAGAAAGACAAGAAAAGCATGATTCTGGAATTACCCAGCACAATGATACTAAAATTCTAGCCAATACCGCAGAGAAACAAGGTCAGTGGAAGAGTGAACAGAGTTGGAAAGGCCGTGGAAGAGGATCTCAGTCTTACAACCAAGGCAGAGGAAGAGGAAGGAGTCCCAATTATGGGAAGCAATGTTCCTACTGCAATAAAATGAATCATACTGTGGATGAGTGTTACTCCAAGCATGGATACCCACCATGGTACAAGAAAAATGACAGCAACAATCAAATAAACAAGGGACAGAATGAATGGAGTTCAACCAATGCTTGTTCTACATCAGAAGCACCACAAGTCAGTGGGCACACCAACCAACAGAGTTCTGTCCAAAGCTCTTTCACCCCTGAACAGATGCAGAGATTGTTGCAGATGCTGGAAAAGGTGGACACTGCTTCACACAACATTAGCCAAGTACAAAGGGACACTGGTGAGGACAAACAAGGTATGTCCTCATGGATTATTGACACAGGGGCTACTGACCATGTAACCCATGACAAAAATCACTTTCTAACTTTCAAAAAAATCAATCCTATACCTGTTAAGTTACCAAACAGTTCCATTGTTACAGCCCATTATGCAGGAACTGTGGAGTTTACTAATAATTTCAGAATTTTCAATGTTTTATATATACCTGAATTTAGTTTTAATCTCATATCTGTTCAGAGTTTGATCAAAGATATGAATTGTATACTAACTTTTGGATCTGAGAACTGCAAAATACAGGACAACTCCACCTTGAAGATGATTGGATGTGCTGATATNCACAAAGGCCTCTACTACTTGCAGCCTTTTGAGAGGAGCCCAACCTCTAGTTTTAGTTTTTCTTTTGAACATGTAAATGTGAACCTATGGCACTATAGGTTAGGCCANCCTGGNCACAAAACTGTTGAAAAAATATGTAGATTTTTTCCCTATGTTCAAACTGTTTTGGATGATGCTTGTGATATATGCCACTTTGCTAAGCAACACAGATTGCCTTTTCCTAAAAGTGTTTCTATAACTACCAATTGTTTCGATTTAATACATTGCGATATTTGGGGACCTTCCTCTATCCCTTCTATACATGGACATAGGTATTTTCTAACTGTTGTTGATGATCATAGTAGGCACACTTGGGCTTTTCTCATGCATAATAAGGGTCAAGCTAGAGAGCTCTTACACTCCTTCATTATAAAAGTTAAAACTCAGTTTAATAAAGCTATCAAAATTATCAGGACTGACAATGGCCCTAAGTTTAGTTGCAGTAGCGTGTATGAGTCCTATGGGATCGAACACCAGAAAAGCTGTGTTGAAACTCCACAACAGAACTCAGTTGTGGAGCGAAAACACCAACACATATTGAATGTTGTCCGCAGCTTAATTTTCCAGTCTAACCTTCCTCATATATATTGGTCATATGCTCTTTCACATGCTATATACTTAATGAATAGGCTACCGTCCTCTGTTATTGGAGATAAGACTCCATATGAAGTTCTACATAATAGTCCTCCTACTTACCTTGACTTAAAGGTGTTTGGTTGTTTGTGTTTTGCCTCTACCTTAGAGAATAAGAGAACTAAGCTTGATTCTAGAGCCAGAAAAGGTATTTTTCTAGGCTATAAAAGTGGAGTTAAAGGATATGTGGTCCTTGACATTAATAATAGAGAAATATTCATCAGCAGAAATGTGGTATTTTATGAGAGTGTTTTTCCCTGTAAGAAATTGGAAAATGATAAAGTCAACAATAGTGAGGGAGAAGACAATGAATTTTTCCTTAACAATTTGCCTTGCAGCTATACAGAAAATGGTGAAAGCCCAGCTGAAAGTGCAGATGCCACTGCTGGAGAGTCTGAACTCGTGGAAGAGACACAAGGAGTCAATCAAAGAAGATCCAATAGGATAAGAAAAACACCTGGTTACTTGGAGGATTATGTGCATGAAACAAATCAATTGTCATCTACCTCCTTATGCATAAAAAATGGTTTGAAAACTCCCTATCCTATTGGTAATTTTTTATCCTATAAGAAATTATCAGAGAAGCATTTGAGGTACACCCTCGCTGTAAGTGCTGCCAAGGAACCCAGCTCATATGAAGAAGCCAGAAACAACCCAGAATGGGCAGATGCTATGCAGAAGGAGATCAAAGCCTTACAAGACAACTCTACCTGGTATTTAACCCAAATTCCCCATGGTAAGAGACCCATTGGATGTAGATGGGTCTACAAGGTCAAGCATAAAGCTGACGGGAATGTGGAGAGGTACAAGGCCCGACTAGTAGCAAAGGGCTACACTCAACAAGAAGGGATAGATTTCCTAGACACTTTTTCTCCTGTTGCCAAGCTCACTTCTGTCAGAATTCTACTTGCTCTTGCAGCCTCAAAGAACTGGTTTTTGCACCAACTCGACGTTGACAATGCCTTTTTACATGGAGACTTGAAGGAAGAAGTATATATGGAACTCCCACCTGGATTGAAGGCTGAAAGGGAAGGGCAAGTGTGCAGATTGACTAAATCTCTATATGGACTAAAGCAAGCTAGCCGACAATGGTTTGAAAAGTTATCTAATTTCCTTATTTCAGCTGATTATGTTCAATCTAAGTCTGACCATTCCCTCTTTGTCAAAAGAAATTC
>NC_028357.1:43396608-43399741 GCF_000741045.1 Vigna radiata var. radiata
AACCGAAAAATCGCGACGGGACGACGACAATCCAAAAAAGAGAAATAATTTTAGAAAAAGAGATTTTGGAGTCGCCACCATAGTTTATTCTGGAAAACTATGGAAAAAACCATAAAGAAAAGACACGGTCCACGAAAATCAAAGATTGGGTTCGGGAGTCGGTTACGTGTGGGGAAGGTATTAGCACCCCACAACGTCTGCCCTAAGGNAGTACCTTTAATTAAATGCGCGAATAAAAATGTGGTTTGCAAAATGTTTAACTATCCCAAAGACAACAATATAAAGAAACAAAAATATTTTTTTGGTTTTTGGGCCCGACAAGGATTGACCTTGCTCCTACGTATTCTCAGTCATACTGAGAAATCAGGGTTACGTAGTTCTTTCAAAAAGGTTTGTTGTTTGAAGATGTTTTTACTTTTTGAAGATTTTATATTTTTTGGTATTTTTATATAAAGAGAGAAAAGGTTTTTTATTGACTTTTAATTTTTTAAAAGAAAAGGGAAAAGGTTTTCAGCACAAGGCCTACGCGAGCGGTCGCACGTGTGCTTAATCCTTTTCAAAATATTTTTATTGATTTTTGAATTTTTAAAAAAAAGGGAAAAGGTTGTCAACACAAGGCCTACGCGAGCGGTCGCACGTGTGCTTAAACCTTTTCAAAATATTTTTGTTGATTTTGAATTTTTTAAAAAAAGGGAAAAGGTTTTTAGCACAAGGCCTACGCGAGCGGTCGCACGTGTGCTTAAACCTTTTCAAAACATTTTTATTTGATTTTTTATTTTTATAAAAGAAAAGGAAAAGATTTTCAGCACAAGGCCTACGCGAGCGGTCGCACGTNTGCTTAAATCTTTTTCAAAATATTTTTTATTTGATTTTGAAGTATTTTGTTATTGTTTTTTTTATTTTATATTCAGTGCTTAAGGTGCAGAAGATAAACAAAGGGGGTACATATAGTAAAAACTAATAATCAAACAAATAATAAATATAAAGAAATAAAACAAAAGCAAAAAAAGAGGCCCAATAAGTATAGGGGTGTAGAGATGAAAACCGGGGGTGCACAGCAAGGTTGAGACTGCCAGGGGTGTAAGGCAGGGGTGCAGCATGAAATTTGTTGATCCAAGCCCAAGGAGGTGCAGCAGCAAAGTTGGAGGCTGCGTGTAGTAATTACTGGTCAGGCCCAAGGTCATTCTTTGTTTGCCAGAAACGGAACGGTGGGTGCAAACAGAGATGCGTGTGGTGGCGGGCAGAAAGAATGCGGCCCAAAACCAGGCCCAAAGCCCTTTTCCGTTTTTCTTTTTTTTTTTGCTGAATAGAAATGGGGGTGTGAAACGTGAATGAGGGGTGCAGGGAAGAAGAGAACCCATCAGCCAGGCCCAAATCCTCAACCCTAACAGAAATTAGGGGTTTCCCAAACTTCATTTCATTTGCATCAGGACCTTCTCCTCTGATTGAAAGAAATCAGAGGCGCGCCTCCGCTGCTCTCGGCCAAGACCCAGCTGCCACCCAACCGGCCACNGCAGTTCACCGTTCACAGCGTCGNCGGTGACGACGCACAGNCAGCCACAGCACCAAACCCTCCTTCCTTCCCTCTTCTTCGCGTACGAGAGAAGTATTCTCGCTTCTCCCCGTCGCGCCGTCGTCGCAGCTAACCAGGCTCGTCGCCGCCGCTGCAGAAACTCGATGCCGTAACGGTCTAGACCGACGACATCGCCGGTGAAGTCAATGCCGCTCTCTTCTTNAGTTGGGTTTCCTCCTTCTTTTTTCCACCGTCGNGCCACTGCCAAGGTCATCGTCGCCACTTTATTGCGTCTCCGAGAGCCATCACGAGTCTTGTGCAACTTGCTTCAGATTTGCTTTGAGTATTGAGATGAGTTNGTGTGATAGTAATGGAGGTAATGAATGAGCTTCTCTGTTTTCAGGTGTTGAAGAAGATGGAGGGGATGTGCTTGATTTGTTTTTCTCTGTTTTTTCTTTTTGCTTTGCGTTTCTGTGATGGAGGAAGTTGAAGCAATGAGGCGTGGACAGTGATGGTGAGTACCGCTGCGGGTGATGGATTATGAGAGATGATGATGATTGTGGTTGTCCGAGAGGAACGAAGGTGCTGCCCCTAGATTCTGGAAATCTTAGATGAAGATGGTGGGGATATTAGGCATGGCNAATGGTTTCTGTTTTATGGTGAAGAAGAAATGGTTTTCAGTTTTCTGTGTTGGGGAATTGGATTCGGAGGGCTGCGACAATGGAGTTTTGAATGTCGAGTTGATGCCCCAAAAACTGATGAGTGAATGGGGAGAAATTATACAATGGTGAGTGATGGGTCGGTGGGGAGAAGATGGTGTTGGGAGTAATGGAGAGTTTTTTTTGTTTGGTGTTGATCAAGAATTCATTTTCTGTTTGGTGTTGATGGGTATGAGGAATGGTGTGCGTGTTGAGTGATTGAGAGGAAAGGAATCTGTCTCTTTCTTCTGTTGGGTGATCCTGTGTTGAATCCTGGTGTCTGTGTGATATCTTGAGAAGGAGTGTGAGTCCATCCGTTCGGGTGGTTCTGTTTTGGTTGTTAGTGCCTCTAATCCGATAGGAGGGAGGAATCAAAGCTTCATGAAAATCCCCTGAGAATTGTGTGTGATGATGGACAAAACCCCAAAACGGTTTCTGTTGTGAGTANTGGAGTTGAGTGATCAGAGTTAATGAATGGAGGGTGAAATGGTAAGGAAGCAAGGTGGTTAATTGGGATCATGAGGTCGTGTGCTTGTTGCCTCTGTTGATGGAGGAACCAATTCTGTTGGAGGATACCTCTCTGAATCAATGGATAGTGCTCCCTTTCAATCTGGACCATAACCGTTTTCCCCTCTTTTTTCTTTCACATTTTTTCTTCTTTTTTCATTCTTTTTTTCATTTCTTTTTTTCTTTTTTTATTTCTTTTCCTTCTTTTTTTTTTCTTTTCCTTTTTGTTTTGTTTTTTGTTTTTTTTTGAAATAATAAAAATCAAATGAAAACTAAATCTAATTCCAAATAATAAAATAAAATAAAAACTAAATCAAATAGTAAAATAAAAATAAAATGAAAATAAAATAAAATAAAACAAAAGTAAAAATCAAGTTCTATTATTTAATCGCCCGGACGAAATTGGGTGTTGACA
>NC_028357.1:43402176-43405198 GCF_000741045.1 Vigna radiata var. radiata
TGGGTTGATGAAAAATTCGTGTGAGGTTCACAAAGTTGCCCCAGTTTTTCTTTGACAAGGGGTTCAGTTTGAAAGAGGTAGTGGACATGTACAGGATCGGCTAAAAGGATGGCCCCCAATTGGTTTGATTTTTCTTTTCGAATGCTTTTGGTTGGATGGCAGGAAGATCCCCTCTTCTTGAGACATTTATTTTTTTTTTCTTTCTTCTCTTTTCAACTTTTTTTTCGACACATTGAAAGTAATTTCTCCTTATCGCAAAATTAAGCTTTATGAAAATTCGAACAATCGTTATTCAATCTGCGTGGACTTTATTAAGCTTGTAACGTGGCCAAGGGCTAAAAGGTATTTGAAAAAAGGATATGAAGGCCCAAATGAATGTTTGTTGGTTATTATTTTTTTTTTGAAACAAGGGTTATCATCTAAGTATTGCATCAATTATTTGACTTTTTGAGCACTTTCGCTTTTTCTCGAACTTTTACTTTCATTCTTTTTGCTCATCATCACCTCGTGATTTTTTTGTGCTTTTTTTTGTTTTTCTTTTGTTTTTTTCTTTTCTATTCTTGATGAATTCTCTTTGTTTGACCACTGAGTGCTCTTCATTTGCAACACGAGTTGACTCCTACCTAATGACAACCCTTGCTTGGGGATGATTTTGAAAAAGAAATTATTTTTGGCTCAAATAGGGTGACAATGGATATATTTTTGCTTTTAGGTAAAAACAAGAAGGCCACACATCATTTCAAACTCTGATTGCTTTATTTTCAAAAGATTAATTTTGCGACTGGATGACCTCAACATGAGTCTTTTTTTTTCTTTTTGTTTCTTGCCTTTTCCTTTCTAGATTGCCCTTTCGGGTTTTCAATCTAGTGGGCTTACTCTTCTTTTTTTTATTTTGTCTTTCTTTTTCAATTTTTTTTCAATTTGTCCTATGGGATTCAGGGATCACCCTACTAGCGCAAGCGAGAAAACCTTTGATCAGGCCAATCTGCCCCAGTGTAAAGGTTTACTTTGTTATTGAGGGCAGCGATGATGTTTGTTGAGGGGAAATCCTTTGTTTGGGAAAAGTGATGGGTGGTGATTTTCAAGCAGCATGTGCACAAACGTCTTGAGAGAAACGTCAAAATTGTTATTTTTGATTTAACATTTAACCTCGGAAAAGTCTGACACTACAACTTTTTTTATTTTCATTTTTTCATCATTTTTTTCTTTTTTGCTTCTCTTTTTTTTTTTGCTATTTTCCAAAAACAAGAGTTTGAAGATTTGCAAGACAAATGACTCAAGATCGCCATCATTTTTCAATTTTGTTTTCCACAATACCCTTTCAGAACTCGATTTCCAGCACTACTTGGAGAAACCCTGTAGAGAAAGTTCGCATTTAAAGTCATGGATGACGGCGCGATATCAATGAACACAAATCTCTTGGCAAGATACTTCACAACATCAAATTCACTTGTGCGATGACTTATGTTTTCTCATATGGTCTTAAAGCCCATTTCATTGCTTCATGGCATCTGCATAGACAGTCTTAAGTCGTGCCCCAATAGTAGACTGACTTTTTCAAAATTTAACCATCTTGAATTAGCCAAAGATTGCATTTGAACTTGAACACCCAACACTTTTGATGGAATGATCAATAGTCTCTTCGTGGTAACCACCTTTTTCATCATGAGTCCTGAGGTATTGAGGCTTTAAAGGCTTCATGTAATAATTAGAGACAAGGCCTTTTTGATACAGACTTGGAAACGACGTTGCTTAAGTCATATGTATAGGAGTGAAGCTCGCAGCCTTTTCTCTTGATCAATCATTTTCCTGCCCAACGGCTTAGTGAGAAGTTGAGTTTGAATCAAATATCCCATTTGTCTTGCAATCGTTTCAAGTGAAGGGTAAGCCAACGGGATTTGAGCGNTATGGGGTGATTAAACTCTTTGTTTTCTTCTCTTCGCAAGCTTAAACCCGACTTGTTCATATTTGCTATCATGACATGACCTTATGCGATCGTTCAAATCCTCATGCTAACTTCAATTCTTTCTTCAAGTATTCTCAGGTATGCAAAGTTTGAGGAACATTGCTCACCATGGTCTCACAAAAGGGTGATTGCAGAGTATTTGTGAACATCAACCATCTCGTTATCACTCATAAGAGACTTTCCTTGAGCAACACTTTTTCCACCTTTAGGTACTCTTTGAATGATTTTGACTCCTTTTTCACCATACCATGTAGTTGTAATCCATGAGATGTCACATTCGTGTAATATTCGAAATGCTTCAAGAAAGCATCCATCGAATCCTCCCAAGTTCAGATGCACTAAGGTTCATGATGATAACCTCAATTTAGTGGCATGCCAACCAATCTACCTTAGAAGAAATGAATTAGCAATTTTTCATCATACGCACACATAGCCGTTTTCTTGTCATATGCCATGAGATGAGTCTTAAGACAAATGGTCCCTCTATATTTCTCACCTTTGGAAAATTTAAACTTTTGAATGTATCATCAGATCCGGGACTAAGCAAGCCTTGCAACATTTTCATACTTAGCGCTTCATTCACCTTCTATGGCTGTCATCCTTTTTCAACATTTCAAATTTGCCCCTGTCAACCTCAACATCTACTGGTGTGCAAATAGGGAAAGAATATTTCAACTCATATTGCCTTGTCATCGTCATGATCACAATACTTGATTAAAGCATTTTCCTAGGGACCATGAAAGTGGTTGCCCTAATCTTGTTTTCCACTTCAACTTCGTTATCTTCTGCCTTTTGAGTGCGAACTTGCCCCAAGTATGCTCCTAAGGGTGAAGTGTAATTTAGGGGAAGACCGTGTAAGGGAAATTTTGGGTCTCTGATACTTTTTGTTGCAGTCGTGGTGCACACAAATCTTCATTTCCCTATGAGGCATTCAGGGCCTCTAAGGCTTGAATAATTTGCCCCTTCAATTGTTGGATATCAACTTTTATCCCTTCTTGAACTTCTCCTAGGTTCTCCAAGATTTAGTAACTGGTTCGAGTCCTTTAGGGTATCTTG
>NC_028357.1:43406028-43408774 GCF_000741045.1 Vigna radiata var. radiata
TAACTTGAATGGCAACTTGATTGTCTTAACCCTCTTCTTGATCAATTTGGCTAAGGGAATCTTTCACTAATAGTCCATGATCTCGGGCATCTCTCCAAGTGAACAACGCTGCCCCAAGTGTCCCTAGCATGAAGCACTTCCATAAAGGTCTCTTAAGTCTCTTCCTCACAAGATCTGCAATGTGGCAAGAGATGCAGGTGTTGACGACCCTCTCACAGGATATCCAAATTACTTTTTTCTTTTTTTTTCTTCTTTTCTTTTTTCTTCTTTTTCTCTTCTTTTTTCTTTTTTTTTTGACACACACATACCAATGGATACCCATGAGGGGGACATTAGGGTAATTCCTGCAACGGCGTGTGATACATGATATTTGCTGCCAAGAAATACGCCATTTAAACTTTTCCTCTTCTAAGCCTGCATAGAGCTGCGTTCATTCATTTGCCCCTTTCATCTTTGGTTTACATTGTAGTAATTCACCGAGGGGACATGTGGCATTCAAAGTACCCCTACTCATGCGAAAGATGAATCACATAGGGAATGCTAGTAAACGACATAACATCTTCCCGACCTTTAGCTCATGACACTGATTAAGAGTCCCGTAAATTTCAATTAGGACAATCAAGACTGGACTCTCAAAGCAAACTTTTTATCCCGTAAATGCACTCATTGCGGCGTAGTCAACAAAATCCTTTGTACTTAGGAAAAAGCATGACACCATAGTCGATAAGAGCTAGTACATTCACGTGTTTCCCACTTTTCCTCCTCGGTCAATCAATGCGAGAACCACCATAGGTATCCTTGAGGAAGGTCCCTTGTTGTACCCTTAAGTAGGAATTCACTCTCCCCTTCATAGGGGGAACTTTCATTATCCTTGCTAGCTGCAAACCTGGTACATACTGCCCCAAAGTGGTATGAAGTGTTTCCCTTAAGGAATACATCTAAGGTCTCCACAAATTCTTCTATTGTTGGCATCAACTAGAAATGGGTCATAGTGTTGGGCTAAAACAATAATTGTTGTTGTCTGGACCTCCACCTCTGACAGTATCAACAAATTCCCATCCATTCCTGAATGCATTTTTCAAGGTCATCTTTTTCATATCCCTCAAGAGATAGATATTGCCCCCATTGACTCAAAATTCCAGGTTAATTTCCATTTTTACCGTAATCACAACTTTATAATTTCCTGACTAGAACTCACAAAATTTTGACAAGACCATAAAAACATGAGCAACAATGAAAGAATGCAGTGATATGTACAAGGTGCTTGATTTTATTAAACAAAAATGAGGGTTATAAGACTGCACACATCTCCCTTTGTGCCCTAGTGAAGGTTCGACATTTTAGATTTAAGGTCAAGTATATGCGATTTCACCAGGATGGTTCCCTGAACCTAAAGGTCAATGGTCACTAGAGCTATGGCCCCCTCCACAGCATCTCCACAACAGTCGAGTAATCAACTAGGTGTGGAAACACACATGAAGAAAACAGACTCTAGCTGGAGTTCTCACGATAGCCAAACAGGAAGTACATCCCAGAGTGACACCGTTACACAACTCCTCTAATTCTAAGCTGCGCTCAGACCCGGGTATAGGGCCTCACTCAATAGATGCATAATATGTGTGTGTGAAGGGAGAATGCAATGCACCCAAACCCTTACCTGCAAAACAGCCAGAAAATTCCTAGGCAGATACAAGCATGTTTTCTACCCTAGGGTTCAATATACAATCAAATCACATGCAATTATTCCAAATACCAAGCATAGATAAAGAAAAGGGGAAGAAAAACACAAAGCAAAATCACATCGAAATTCGCGCATCTAATTAAATGGCCTGACTCTCTAGCTTCCCCAGTGGAGTCGCCATCTGTCGCAACCGAAAAATCGCGACGGGACGACGACAATCCAAAAAAGAGAAATAATTTTAGAAAAAGAGATTTTGGAGTCGCCACCATAGTTTATTCTGGAAAACTATGGAAAAAACCATAAAGAAAAGACACGGTCCACGAAAATCAAAGATTGGGTTCGGGAGTCGGTTACGTGTGGGGAAGGTATTAGCACCCCACAACGTCTGCCCTAAGGTAGTACCTTTAATTAAATGCGCGAATAAAAATGTGGTTTGCAAAATGTTTAACTATCCCAAAGACAACAATATAAAGAAACAAAAATATTTTTTTGGTTTTTGGGCCCGACAAGGATTGACCTTGCTCCTACGTATTCTCAGTCATACTGAGAAATCAGGGTTACGTAGTTCTTTCAAAAAGGTTTGTTGTTTGAAGATGTTTTTACTTTTTGAAGATTTTATATTTTTTGGTATTTTTATATAAAGAGAGAAAAGGTTTTTTATTGACTTTTAATTTTTTAAAAGAAAAGGGAAAAGGTTTTCAGCACAAGGCCTACGCGAGCGGTCGCACGTGTGCTTAATCCTTTTCAAAATATTTTTATTGATTTTTGAATTTTTAAAAAAAAGGGAAAAGGTTGTCAACACAAGGCCTACGCGAGCGGTCGCACGTGTGCTTAAACCTTTTCAAAATATTTTTGTTGATTTTGAATTTTTTAAAAAAAGGGAAAAGGTTTTTAGCACAAGGCCTACGCGAGCGGTCGCACGTGTGCTTAAACCTTTTCAAAACATTTTTATTTGATTTTTTATTTTTATAAAAGAAAAGGAAAAGATTTTCAGCACAAGGCCTACGCGAGCGGTCGCACGTGTGCTTAAATCTTTTTCAAAATATTTTTTATTTGATTTTGAAG
>NC_028357.1:43410484-43417784 GCF_000741045.1 Vigna radiata var. radiata
TGGAGTTGAGTGATCAGAGTTAATGAATGGAGGGTGAAATGGTAAGGAAGCAAGGTGGTTAATTGGGATCATGAGGTCGTGTGCTTGTTGCCTCTGTTGATGGAGGAACCAATTCTGTTGGAGGATACCTCTCTGAATCAATGGATAGTGCTCCCTTTCAATCTGGACCATAACCGTTTTCCCCTCTTTTTTCTTTCACATTTTTTCTTCTTTTTTCATTCTTTTTTTCATTTCTTTTTTTCTTTTTTTATTTCTTTTCCTTCTTTTTTTTTTCTTTTCCTTTTTGTTTTGTTTTTTGTTTTTTTTTGAAATAATAAAAATCAAATGAAAACTAAATCTAATTCCAAATAATAAAATAAAATAAAAACTAAATCAAATAGTAAAATAAAAATAAAATGAAAATAAAATAAAATAAAACAAAAGTAAAAATCAAGTTCTATTATTTAATCGCCCGGACGAAATTGGGTGTTGACAAAAGGCTTTAGTGATTCGGATTGGGCCACTTGTCCCAATACCAGGAGGTCAACTACGGGGTATTGTATTTTTCTGGGATCCTCATTAGTGTCCTGGAGGTCGAAGAAGCAAAGTACAGTGTCAAGGTCTTCCACTGAGGCAGAGTATCGAGCCTTGGCTGCTACTGTTTGTGAAATGCAGTGGATTCATTATGTCCTACAAGATCTTCAGGTCCAGCCCACTGCCACTACTATCCTATATTGCGACAATGATTCTGCGAGACATATTGCTCACAATCAGAGTTTCCATGAACGAACCAAACACATTGAGCTAGATTGCCATGTGGTTCGTGAGAAGATCCAAGCCAAATTTTTGAATCTACTTCCTATATGTTCAGAAGAGCAACTTGCTGATGTGTTCACCAAGTTCCCTCATTGGACTCACTTCAAATCTATCATACCCAAGCTTGGATTGGTGAACATCCACCATCCAGCTTGAGAGGGGTGTATTAAGGTTTCTGTTATTCGTAGTTAATGCTCCTAAGAGCCTTTTCCTTTAATTAGATTTTTCATTAATGTTTTCTGTTGATTCTGTTAGGATCTCTAACAGATTAGTTTAGGATTTTCTTGTAACAGAACCCTATATAAAAAGGGTTCTGGTCTCTTGTTCATTTGATTCATCACACAATAATAAACTCATACTTTTTCAGAAAGCTCTCACCTTTGTCAATCTCTGCTCCCGCGCGAACTCTCCCAAAAATTTTCATGACCTGGTTTAAGGGTACCAAATTATAATAAATTAAAAGTATAATTACAAAATTTACATACCGACCTTTGTCTATTTTAGAAATGAAGTCGGCTACATGCTAGTTCGGACTTTTTGGGCTGGCTTGAAAATTTTTTTATTTGATATTTCTTTCAAAAAGTTAAAGAAAAAAAATACTCATTTTATTGATATATGCATTCTAGTAATAAATAAAAGCCCGAGAAAAAAATTATTATATTATAACATTTAAAAGAATTTTAAAATATAATATTTTAATCACTACAATTGCGTTTAATACTAAAAGTAGCTATATATATATATATTATCAGGTAAAATGTTAGTCTATGTGTAACACAGATAAAATATCTTATTTATATAGAAATTAATTTTGAATTTTAACAAATTTAAGGATTAAATAAAAATGAATATATTTATAAGTGAAAAGGACCCAAAACATTTTCTTTCGAAAAAAAATTAATAAAATCGAAAGCAATTAAAATAACTTTTTGGAATTTCTAACATATATATCTATATAATGTATTTATTATCTATATTTTTGAAATTAATTATATATAAGGCCCAAAAAGTGGGTTTAAAGAAGTGGATAGAAGTATGAGGAAAATGTAAGGACAGAGAATTTTGTGGATAGAAACGGTATTAACTGCTTATGCAGTTCTCTGTCTGCAACTCTCACACATTGCAAACTCATGATGGCTATTACCTCAGTGAAATGCAAACCATTGCTTCCACTTTCTCCTTTGTCAAAACCATCCATTTCATGTTTTTCTTGCAAACCAATTTCCCTTACCTCTCCAATTCCTCCTCCTCTCTATCAAAGAGGACATGTTGCTGTTTCTGTTGCCTACAATCCCCAAGGAAACTTCGACCTCTCCTTGTTTGATGATGATGGTAACACAATCACATTCATTCCATACTTTTTCTGTCACTTTTTTAATGCTTATTATAGGTTCTCAATCTTAGATATATTAATATTATTTCATATTGATTTGTTAACTTTTACAGTAATTATTTGAAGTTCATGTTAATATTGGTTTCTGATTGATTGAGAATTGTAAAACATTTTGAACTCACAGTGGATAGAAGCTGAACTGAAATGTAAATTTGTGCAGAATGAAAATTGAAGATATGTCCTCTGTTGATTTCAATTAAAGGGCCTCCTAAATCACTTTCAAATCAAAGATTCATAAAATGTTACTTTCTTTCTTACTCCACCTAATTTCATTGCAATGAACTGTGCTCCATGCGTTTGATGGAATGTATTATACTACATTTGAACAGACTTTGGTTGACAGATGAACCAAAAGCTGCACCTCCTCTGCCCCCAACTGAAGGCCGATTTGAGGTTGTTATTGACAATGATATTATTACTCGTCTTGACTTGTCCCCTTTTCAAGCTGCAACAGGCATGAAGTCCCCTTTATCTGGTAGGCATTCTGATATTTTTCCTTCAAAGTTGTTTAGCTACTTTTTGGATATACATTCATGAAACAGCTTCATAACTTCATTGTTAACTTGGATGCTATACATGGTGATGTTAATGTTGCAGTTGAACCAAAAGAGTTTCTTGAGCGCTCAATTGGCTTCACCATCAACTATAAAAGAGAAGATCCCCATGATCCTAGAGAATTGTCAGAGTATCCTGATATTAGGGTATGGTTTGTGAGACTTGATGCTACCTATCCATGGTTGCCAGTTTTGTTGGATTGGAGAGCTGGAGAACTGGCTCGGTATGCTGCAATGATGGTTCCACACCAGGTGATGTTAAGAACTGCATGCTTGTGTGTGAAAAACAGGAAAACATGTTTTGATTCTGACACAGTATATTTATATGTTATGATGCAGATGAATTTGAAAATGGGAATTGTTTTCAACCCGGAGGCGTTGGAACTGTTCGTCATGAAGAAAGTCTTCATTGTGTATTCCTGGTTGAAGCATCACAACATTCCCAAGCCTAAATTGATAGCAAATGATATGGCCAGAATGCTTGGATTTAGAATTGGAGATGAACTATATGACTTTGTTGATAAGCATCCGCTTGATCTATCGTAAAGGGTGCCTAAACAGACAGTACTGTGAATCAGTACCCCGAGAATGAGAATAAAAATTCTTGTTTATGGTTTGATTCAGTATATGATGCAGTGTAAGCATTTTAACAGTAAATAGACATGCAAAGGAGCAGTGACATTGGTATGTTATGTGAGTCATAAAGATTAAAAAGTAAAAAGGATCCAATATCCTAGAAACAACAGTGCAAAGTTTCTGAACGTAGGTCGACAATAAAAAAGGATTACTACGCTTATTGAACTAAAGGTCGTAAATTTAAGGTAAATAAATAGTGTAATCTTGCTTGGTACAACAAAAGTTGAAGGAAAGCACATACCAAGTCATTCCCGTTATTTCTGTTAAATAAGTGTTATTTTCTAACTTCAAAATATCAATAAAAAGAAATGCAGTGGACTGCATTGTTATTTGAAGCAAATATTCTGAATTAAATGAGTTTACTAAACTTTAAAACCAATGTCTTGGATTAAGCTTAAAAATTTAGAAATCTTGGACCCCAATGTCTTGGTCGAATGAAGATAGCACTGTCATGTTGATTAAAAATTAGTCATTTTAGAATCTCAGAAAATAGACATGGATTAACAAATAAGGTCTCTCCCGATGAAGGTGGAATCCAAATTCTACCTCTTGACAAGATTTTAACCAACCTTTCAAGTGAGGATTACTAGAAAGACACAAATATGAATACAATTTATATCTAAGATTCTTCACTCAGAAGTTATTTAGTGGGTATAATTTGTAAGTGGCACATTAAAGTTTTTTGTGATTATAATAATTTTTTTACAGGAAGTTAGTTGGAGAAAGTTGAAGGTAGTTGCTAGAAACACATAGTTGTTTGGAGTTAATCATTGTAGCTTTGTGAATGCAACTGGATGGAGGCTGTAACCAAGGCTGACCGCACCTGATGTAGAAGGTTACCAATGAAGAAAAGGAGTTGGAATAGTCACTTACAACCTACAATTGGCAGTAGCACTTGAGGAAGCATTTGAAAGCTGAAGAATGGACTAAGCTGAACCACGTGGCTGGGAGGCTTATGACCTGGAATAGAAGGTTGGAATACAAATGGACAAGTTTCTGCATGAAGAGTAACCTGTAACAGCCTGGATTCAAGGAAGTCGAAGACTTGTTTAGTCACTAAGTTAAGTTAGTTTAGATTAGTTGAATAAATCTTGAAAAACAGGATATGTCTATTAGAGTTTCTTAGTTTTAGTTCTTTGTTTCTGCCTATATAAGGCCTTGATCGAACCAACCACCACACATCACAACACTAAAATACACATCAAACACTTCTTTAGTTTTTAGTTTTCGTTTTCTGGCTTTGGGGAGAGCATTTTCTCTGGGGTCTCTTGGCTATCTTAGACTACAAAGTTATCAAAGGCAATCAAGAACTTCATTGTATTTTGTACTTCTAAACCAGGTTCTATATTCAGTTCTTAATCCAATTCAATTTCTGATTTTCTTGCATTGCTTTGTTCTTCTTCTGTTTACTTTTATTCATTTACAATTTCAAATTACAGTTTATGCCAATTTACATTTTACACATAATGAATCAAAATCATTTTTCTAGTTCTGAATTAGAATCAAAATATTTAGGAATGATCACTTTATTTTCATCTTTGCACTTTGCTAGACTTGGTTTTTCGACCAAGAATTGAGTTCTAAGGAATCTGAAATGATCACTGTATTCCAATAGTTTAGAAATGAATCATTGACAGACAATATTGAAGGTTGAATGGTCCTAAATCAATTTTGGTTTTAGTTTTAGAAAACCCATTTTCATTTATTTAATTCTTTCAACACGTCTGTTTATTTCTAGTTTTATAATCTGTTTTTCATTGCAAATTTTTTTCTTAATTTGTTTTCATGTTGGTAAACCTGTTCTAATCATTTGATACTGTTAAAAATTAGAAAGTTAGGTAAATCTCGGTTCTCAATGTTGATTTTTAGTTTCTGCATTTTAATCTTAGTTTTAATTGTTGTTTAAGTATTGTTTTTATATTAGAAATATGTTTGAATGCCCAATTCTGTGTTTAGTTTAATGTTTTCAGTTCCTACCCATTAAAGTTAGGTTTTCAAGTTTTGCATAATGCTTTCCTTTAATATTTCTACACAGCTAGAGTTCTATTTTATATTTATGTTATTATATGACGAAGGCATGTGTTCTGTAACACTCGGTAGATAATATATATATATATATATATATATATATATATATATATATATATATATATATATATATATATATATATATATATATATATATATATATATATATATATATATATATATATATATATATATATATATATATATATATATATTTGATAAAATTAAGGTACATGGTAAATCACCCCGGAGAAGGAGGCGGCACCACCAACAAGGGAAAGACAAAAAGAAAACTTTTTCAACTCGCCCTCATTATCATCACCGGCAAAACTGTCATCGTCAAGAATGATGCCATTAATATTCGGAAGGAGAGTCTTTGCATGGAGCTTGATGTGACCAACCGTCGTCGTTTTTTTCTCGCTTTCACCCTTGATGCCACAGCTCCTGGATGGTAATGGCTCCCCCCACTTCATTCCTTCAACCCAATTTCTCTTTTTTTACTTACCCTGGATTCAAATGTTGTGCTGCAAAATCTTGGAGGTTTTGGTCTTTCTTTCAATGGCTCGTCAGGTAATGAATCTGAATTCTCATGCGTTGTTTTAGTCTTTTAAAATTTACGTTCATGATTGCATCCAAATTAATTTATCTAGGTTAAAGATTTTCACCGTCCGTATCTGATATCATCCATTATCAAAATACGATTTCAAGATCCTTCCTTTTCAGGAAAAATGATAAATTTGAGTACCATGTAAAGAAAAAGAACAAGAAAGAGATGGGTGAGTAGAAGATCCAAGTAATGAAAGAGGTTACGTGGGACAACAGTGCCTCGTATGAACTGTTGGAGATATATGGCATGGGTGGTGGCGACCATAAATCTTGTGGAAAATGTGTAATTTCTCTGTCGAAACCATGAGAAATAGTTGTGCTTTGCAGACACATTTATTCATTATACTCATATATTGCACCTTCTTGTTCTACTTGGTTTTAGATTGGTGATTAATTTATCGAGGGAAGGGAAGGGAAGGGATGGATGGACCTCACCGAATCGGATAGAACCGGATTCGATTGGATTGGACCGGACCAAATGGATCGAACTGAATCGGACTGGACAGAATTGAATCGAATTAGACGCGACTTGATCGAAGCGAATCGAACAGGAACACACCATACGCACCGAATCCAACTGAATTGAAGCAAACTAAACCGAATCGGACCGGACAGCAACAGACCGGACTGGACCAAACCAGACCGGATTGGCCCGAACCACATCAGACCGTACCAGACCGGACCAAACCGCACCGGACTGCACCGAACCGGACCGCACCGGATATGATCGGAAGGGACCGCATCGCACCGCACCAGACATGATTAGACATGACTACATCACACCGCACCGGACAACACCGCACCGCACCAGACATGACTAGACATGACTACATCACACCGCACCAGACAACACCGCACCGGACCAAACGGAACCGGACTAGATTGAACCGGATCTAACCGGACCAGACCGCACCGAACCGAACAAGACAAAACTGGACCAGACCAGATCGGATCGAACCGAACCAGACCAAAACGAACCGAATCAGACCGGACCAAACCAAACCAGACCAAACCGGACTGAACCGGACCACACCCGACCGGAACGGACCGCACCGGACCAAACTGCACCGGAACGAACTGCACCAGACTGAACCGGACCACACCAGATTGGAACGGATCGCACCCGACCAGACTGCACCAGAACGAACTGCACCGGACTGGACCACACCTGGCCGTACCGCACCTGGCCGGACTGAACCGGACCACACCAGACTGGAACGGACCGCACCCGACCAGACTGCACCAGAACGAACTGCACCGGACTGGACCACACCTGGCCGTACCGCAC
>NC_028357.1:43424910-43425944 GCF_000741045.1 Vigna radiata var. radiata
ACCCAACCCAACCCAACCCAACCCAACCCAACACAACACAACACAACACAACACAGTCCAGTCCAGTCTAGAGTAATATGTTGTAGAGGAGATGAAATTAATTGGGGCTAGAGTAATTTTGTGGATTGACTTTAGTAATATGATGCAGAGGAGATGAAATTATTGGGGCTAGAGTAATTTTGTGGATTGACTTTCGTAATATGATGCAGAGGAGATGAAATTAGTTAATCACAACAGTTAAATAGGTGAACAGTAACCTTAACATTGTCATTTCATACCAATTCTAGTTTTTTCGTTTCTAAGTGCCTTTAATACAAAAGTTCGACATTGTAATTATTTGAAATTTTATCTTTCTTACACTTGTTTTTCAATTGATATGTTGTTGTTGAGTCTATATGAGTTGTTAATTATACAATTAACTTGTATTATATGAGTCTCTTGAGAAACGATACTCAGTCTTCCTATTTTATATTACTTAAATGATTTGGTACACATGCCGAGGTCTTAACATCCAACCCAACTCAGCCAAACCAAATTGAGTCGAACCAAGTCTAGCCAAACTGAGTCTTAAATATTAATCTCAATAAACTCAACATTAAATGTAAACAATGTCGGTATGAGATTTAACTTATAATTATAATACTCAATAATATTTTATCAATCGTATGGATTCACATTTTATTTAGGATTAAGTAGGTATCTAGCTGAAAAAGTTCTATGAATATCGTTGTTCAAGATCTAAATATTCAATAGTTAGTAAATACTTTCTTAGACGTGAACATGCTCTCTATCTTTCATCTACAATGTTTCAAAGTGTGACTTTCCAAATATACATCTTCACACTTTAGTCTGATTACAATTTATTGAAACAAAACTTATTAGTCTTTCACAAAAAAACATATTTTTTGACATTTTCAAGGATGTATATTATTTGTTTGACCAATAATCTTCACACACCATCTAATTAGATTAAAAAATATATAAATAAAATAAAGTGTATATGTAACTTTCAGCATGTTAATATATATATATAT
>NC_028357.1:43426383-43427510 GCF_000741045.1 Vigna radiata var. radiata
TTCCTCTCAACCCTTTCTCTTTCATCTCTCTCACTCCAACATTTTCTCTGTCATCCCTACTGTTGCCCCAATTGAAAAGAAAAATCAGAAACCCTTGCCTAACCCTAACCCACCTTCCTTACTTATCCGATTTGTTTCTCTCTCGTCTCCAAACTCTCACTCAGCCACACACAACAACCCGTGACATAGTAATTTGTTGCTATTGCGCTGTTCGTTCATTTGGAGGATGTGTTATATATTTTCCCTTATTATTATTAAATTTCATTTTTATATTAAATCATGTAAATAAAACCTTCATAAATCAATTAAATTTTCATACATTATTTACACATCTACACCACATTTCATTATATTTTTAAATAACAAGATATTTCTCTCTATTGTCCTTTTCCCTTTACACAAAGTGTTTGTTTCTTTTTCCTTTCTCTATTGGTATGGGATACATGATGTAAGATTACAACCTAGAATTGAAAGAATTGTACTCCTAGAGAGCTCTTCTATACCTATTTCTTTAATTTCCTTATGTCCCTTTTTTATCACTGAATCAACTTCTGCAGGTGTTTAGAGTAAACTTTAACCACTGTGCAAGATAAAAAAACAATAAAATCATTTTTTACCTTTGAGATTTGGAAAGAGTAACATAAATTGACAAAGTTTATATTCATTTTACACACATTAATAAATATAAAATGATTATAAAAGAGTAAACTTTTTCAATTTTAAAAAAAATATCTCTGATTCAAATTACCACCACCATCTTCAATTGGGTTGAGATGAGAGAGAAAATATCTCTGATGACAAAGGGTTTCTGATTTTATTTTTCAATTGGGGCAACAGTAGGGATGACAGAGAAAATGTTGGAGTGAGAGAGATGATAAAGAAAGGGTTGAGAGGAATGTGGAAGGTGAGTAAGGGTTTGGGTTTTTTTTTTTTTTTTAGTTTTGAGAATGAAAATTATTTAAATATCCTTGACTTTAAAACTTAGAATCCATGATATATGAGGGTATTTTTGTCTATTATAATCTGATACACAATGTTAAAACGTACCAACTGAAAAACGGACGTACTCGCATTAACAAACCCATATATATATATATATATATATATATATATATATATATATATAT
>NC_028357.1:43428560-43482897 GCF_000741045.1 Vigna radiata var. radiata
TTTTTTTTTTTTTAGTTTTGAGAATGAAAATTATTAAAATAAGACAAATGTTTCTGATTTTTTTTCAATTGGGGCTAGAGCAGGGATGACAGAGAAAAAGTCTGAGTGAAAGAGATGAAAGAGTAAGGGTTGAGAGGAATGCAAGAGGTGGGTAAGGGTTTGGGGGTTTCTTTTTTTATTTTTTTAATTTTAAGAATGAAAATTATTAAAATATCCTTAACCTTAAAACTTAGAATTCATGATATAAGGATATTTTTGTCTACTGAAACCCGGTACACATTGCTAAAATGTACCAACTAAAAAGCAAGCGTACGCAAGTTAGCAAACCCATATATATATATATATATATATATATATATATATATATATATACTTTTTGATCGAGATTATTTAGGGAAAGAATAAGTCCACGGATGAATATTGATGTCTATAAAACAAATTTGGAATTTTAATTTGTTTAATAATAGTAAAGGGTAAATTCGTATAAGTCCAAGAAAAAAGAAAGCTGAAAATCATATTCTTCTAGTTTATTCAAAGGGCACGGAAAAGGAATAAATTAACGAACAACCAGAATATCTGGGAACTACAATACAAATATCCATCTGGAAATACTCTTTATTTGCCCAATCAAGAAAACTGAACTACAATGTATAATACGTAAAGACGAATATTATATATAAATTAATAGCGAAAGTATAATAGGATTGTCGTGGAAAATTGGAGTATAAAGAAAGGAATTAGCATCATCAAAGTTGGATTGTTTGGTAATGAAGAGGCAGGTAATCAGAAATTACGTACAAGTTTTGGTCTTTATCAAACACAAAACAAAGAGAGACAAAAAAAGGTGCCTCCAACTTTCAACTCTCTTAGCCACTCCAAATTCTTAGTCTCAAAAGTGATGTCCCAACAATGTCGGATTTTTGTTTTCTAAAAGCAAATTCAAACCCCTTTGTTTAATAATGAAGTGAAACTCCTCCCTATTGAACTGTCAGAACAAAAAATATACAACTGTGTTTGAACGATGCATGATTTGTTGAGGTGTGTGCTTATTGTTGAATTTCACCAATACAAGACCGTTTGGGATTGGAGTAAGTTGCGTTTGGTGCGTTACAGAGCCAAACACACTCCTCCGTTTATCATGGTTTTGGCGACATACATTCTGGAATTCCACGATAATCTCTTTATTTTAAACTTAGTTTTAGTCATCAAATATCTCCACAACGTGGACAAGTTGACAAATAATATAAACGAAACATGCCCTGTTCTAGTTTCTTTAGTTTATTCTTCATTGCAATTTTAAATTCTGTAAAAAATCCTAATAGATAATATTTGAAGAATGCAAGTTTGTATGAGAATGCAGAAAAAAAAAAGAGAGTGAAGTAGGATTGATTAGTGGGATATTTTTGAAGGAAGAAGAAGAGTGAATTGAATAGAGGACATTTGACAAATTCTGACAAAGATGACCACCAATGTGTTAGTTGCATCCCAGAGGAGCAACATGGTGCGTGAAGTTTCGGTGCCCACGTTGTAACTGGTGTGCCACTTCATCCCAAGATGTCGACCTCCACGTGGATTGGTCTTTTCCTTCCCTTCTTAAGGCAACTACACGACAAAACTACTACGTAACCATTCCCATGATGCATCACTATTCATTAATATTATCACCCCTTTCAAACCTTTTTCTTTCTTTCACCTTCACTCTCACAACAATAATGTTGCCTCATTCATGCTCCTGCATGGCCTAGTGCCTGCAACTTCGGAAGCACAATGCACCAGTTCCCATAATTAGCACCTACTTATGTCCATCACCTCACTTCTCTTTCTCTCTCTATCACTGTGAAATCTTCACACACTGCCATATACATTTCACAAACACTGTAAAATGGAGTTCGAATCAACCTTCAATTCTCTTACAAGTACAAAATACAGTAATTTTTTATCCACTGGTAGGTATTCCATTCAATATATAGTAACTTTTTCTCCTAACATAATTATTCACAAAAACAAGATAATGTAACTATTGATATAGAAGGAGTGTTGATGTACATAGGCAGCAAGGATATTTAAGCTGTCTTAACTGAAAATGGACTCCTCTTTCTGCCTACCTAGCTACAGAAAGTGAAAAACTTTTGGTGATTAGAAACAGGCTATACTGTTGGAAATGAGAAAATCCATCAGGGTTGTCTTCTAGAAGAGACAGTATCCAAAAGGCGACGAAGGGAAAACATGGTCTTGTTGTACTCCTTGTTGCTTAAAAGTGAACCAGACAGAACAAAAGTCTGGCATCATGGAAATTTGCAAACATTGATGCTTGCATTCATGTAGAGAAGAGAAAAAGAACAGTGTACTAGCAGGCAAACTTGCATTATTATAGGCTTCTTCAATTTTTTTTCCTGTGCCGTTCCCCAAAGTAAATGTACCATTTTCAGGTTTGAATGGAACCAAATGTTACATGTTAATGTTTAACACCTACAGTAGAAAAGAGAAAAGAAATAGTAATAAGTGATATACGATAGAAAACAAAAATAATTTATTGATGAAAATATGTTTGATATTTAAAAATGTCTTCATATCATTACTATTTCAAGGTTTCCCATTTCATTTAGCTATACCTCTATTTGGACTTCCCACTGTACTTTTTATTGCTTAACTTGTGGTGGATATTATAGTACCTAACAATTAGTAGCACCTCTGTTAATTACGTAATATTTTTCTATCATTTAGCCTCAAAACCTTCTAGCCCTTGGCTTAAATAATTGGAGGTTCAAATGATTAGCAATTTCCTTTGATATAGGGTGGCAGTTGGCACTTTGAGGGGTGCCATAAGACAACTAAAAAAAGGGAAGTAAAAATACTATTATAGTTTAAGTTGAACTTCTCTGTGGACCCCTATACGCCACTATATATATAATAAACTGCCATCCCTCTCCTTCATCCATATCAACCACTCATAATTCCTCATTTATTGCACAGTTAAGCTCTTCTTCACAGGAAGAAAACTCTACCCTCTTGTTTGAGGACTCAAACTTCTAACTTTTTCACTACATTTTTCTTCAAAATGAAACCTTTTGTGGTCTTTCTTCTGATTCTGTCACTCCTCCTTGCACAAACTCAAGGTAATTCAAATAATACTTTCAACACCAGTTAACTCAATTAGTCCTTATGTTTGGATTTCTAACATTACCTTACTTTGTGCAGGGACTCGTTTGGGGAAAGTGTCTTTACCAGTTCAGCAACAGAAACAACAAGTAGGTGGTCGTTACTTTGTGGTTTTATGGATTCATTTCTTTGATAAACTTCAACCCTAATACTTCAGTGGATCTTAATGTAAAAAACCTTATTACTTTTGCAGGATGAAGAAAGTACTTTGCTGAAAAGAAGTAACTTTGATGCTGAGGAAACTGTTCTCTGCCGAGACAACGAATGCACAGGTAGCCAGAAGAAAAGAGCCTCTAAAGTATTCACAAAACCAAACCACAGCTTACCAAACATTCATGAAGATTACTACGGACCTAGACGCCATATGCCTAGACACCATTAGTTCATTTTTATTCTTATTTTCCCTTTGTTCTCCTTATAATACAAATTCAGAGTCTTAAATCAGACCGAGTGTTATACTTAGTGCAAGTTGTCACATATACTTCAAATTTCGTGGTTATGCATAAATATGCAAAGCTATTCTCTTTAACTTGGTTTCTGGTTTGAGTAAAACATAGCAAATTATCTCTACAAAGCATCATCTAACAAATTTAACAAGAACAACCAACCCTCTTTTGTATATACACAAATCGTAGTATTAAGCATCTCGAATGTTCTTGTGTTGTTGCAGGAAAGTTAAAGAATAGGAAACTTGTTACCACTTCCATTTCTTCTACCCAATCCCTCCCAAAGGTTCGTTGAGAGACAGAAAAAAACATCATTAATTTTTTTTCTGCAACAGAAACCTTTTTTAATTTTTTTTCCTCATTATATATGTATGTTCCATGGACAGGATGTGGAAGAATCCAAGGCTGAAGACTTGGTGAATGGCAATACTAAAAATGTGAATACACTGAGCTCTTGGAATCAGAAAGATGTTCCTGAGGAGCACAGCCATGACCTGGTAGAGATAACAGAGATGGATTATTCTCCAGCAAAGAGAAAGCCTCCAATACACAACTGATCAACAAGAAAAACTGACAGTGTTCCGTATATTAGTATTAATAAAATATATACAGTAGACAGAGATGTTGGACAGCATTGCAGAAAATGCTGCAGTTTTTTTGGCCTAGGAATGATTTGTACATTATTATTCTATCACCTTTATTGATTATAATATATATTTCCAATGCCTTTTAATTTGATGATTAAGTCATGATCAGTGCATGTTGGATTTCTGTCTTGAATTTTTACTTTCTTCTTATTTTTACTATAGTAAGATTAAGGAAAAGGAATGTGACAAGTGTTGTTCTTGTACCTAGGTGCGTGTGTGTCTTTCTTATGGAAGAAAAAACAAAACCAGTGACCAATGATTGAAAACGTACCTTTCACTAGTTTTGTTTCTTCTGTAGCTTGGAAAAACATGTCTTCGTGATGTGTTGCTTGCTAAAATTCTTCTGTAACCAAGTTCAAACTTCATGATCCATATTTTCTGTCAGTCATCTCATTCAATTGACAAGTAGAACTGTCTGCAGTAAAAATCGGTACACAAATAATATCTGAAATCACCCTTCACCTTTACAGTGATTAAACAAGCATGTGGTGGTAGTGTCGTTGGTAACTTACCAATCTTTTTAAGAGTAAATATAATAATCTTTATAGTACTATATTTTAAAGTATTATTGCAAAACAAAAACTCACTTCCACGATAAATGGACTCAAACTCAATGGTTGACACGAATGACATTATTTTGTGGTGAATTACTTAGATAAAGCCCGTGTTAATTATATTCACTCTAGTTATAAAATATGTTAGATGTTGATTAAATATAAACTCAATTTAAAATATATAAATAGGTATAAATTTTACTTTATAATAATTTTTTTAATTAGGTTATTAAATCTTGACTGTGTGTATTTTCTTAGATTATTTATTTAATCACAAAGGTTATTTGTTCCTAAAAAAAATAATAATATTGTTACTTCCAGAAGACCTCCTGAAAAGAAATTTGTTCAGTCTTCCCGAATGGAACAATGTTCACTGGTGGCGACATCAGAAGAACAGTATGTAACGATAGAAATACCAAGAGAATTAATCCGACATTGGCAACATGAAGGATACACACATCTACATTATGGGGCCATCAGACTCATTCTCTCTCTCCATGGAAGAAGAGGCCTTCCTGTTTCTGCCAGGGTCTCTCTTTTAGATTCTAGCTTTCTGCACTATGAAAATGCTGTCATTGGAACAGTTCTCACCACCTTACATGCAGGAAGCGTAGTCCTTACTATGTTTCCTAATTATAATGTCAGTCTNAGAGATCCAACCGTGCCCCAAAGACTTAAAGTGCAAGTACAGATAACGGGAGCCGGACAAGTAGCTGAAGCTCTTAGTGCAACACTACATCACCAAATTATCTATAGGTTGCAGAATCATGCAGTCAACCTATCTTCACCCTCAAGTACTGAAGGNGCTCTGTTTGTCATGGCTAACCCCCATGAAGAGAGCCCATCAATAGTCCAGATCCCCAGAAATATTTCCAGACAACAGTTAGAGGAATTGATTCCTCTACAATGGGTAACTAACTACGAAAAGCTACACGAAAATAAAAAACCTCTCCAGACTTTTGAAGCTACTTTCAGGAGATCAGTAGACGGAACAGTCAGAACCATTTTCAAGCAGATAGGAGATGAAGCCAACACCAGCTCCTCTCAAATTTTTCAGTCCATGATGATCCAACCAGTCACCAAAGAGAAGAAAATTCCTATCTGGGGAGTTCTTCCCAATGGAAAACCCATATTCACAGATAAAATCAATGGTCATTTCATATGGGATGNTGATCCCTCTATGTGTGACCCAGACTGTGAATGCAGCAAGGATGACAACAGTTCAGAAGACGATGAATCAGACGAGGAACACACAGATCATGAACATGGCTGCAGACCTTTTCCTTCTCCTAGAAGAAGATCAGATCCCTCCTCTGGGCCATGGATTGGCATTCATAAACCCAAAGAACCAGATCCTTTGTGGTTCCAAAAACGATGTGCAGAAATCCTGCAAAAAGAAGAAAGTTTCTTCTTCCCCACTAAGATTTCTCAGCCATTAATCCCTTGCTTTATGATTTCTGGATCNAATTATGAACAAGAATTTCCTTCTTTAGAAAGAACGGTAGATCCTACCACTAGGATCAGTACCAAGCCGAATATCTCTCCATCTGAGATAGGTCCTGATGGGAGGTCTAAACCTTTAACTCAAGCAGAAGAGGTGCTCAATTGGCAAACAGAGAATGCTAAAGTCCAAAACATCATGCTTAGAAGAATTGATCAAAAGATAGATGGACTCTCATCACAGGTGAAGAATACAGATGCAAGGTTAGAGCTTCTCTCTGAAAGAATGAAAGAACATTATGTTCATCTTACAGCAGAGATCTCCAGACTAGAAGAAAAAAAAAAAAAAAAACATTATGTTCATCTTACAGCAGAGATCTCCAGATTAGAAGAAGAATGGAAAAGAACCACATTTGGCGAAGCTTCCCATGCCACAGAAAGAGAGATCAAGAAGCTGAAGGCTCAACTCCATGACCTGGATCATTATATTGAATCAAAAATAAAAGAAAAGCAATCCCCATTCCCTGATACTCTTAGTCCTCCTCCTTTCAACCCATACCGGCCCTTATTCCAACCATCTTCCTCTACAGGTCACAAATCCAGACAAACATATTCTCTCCCCATCCTACTGAAAGAATCCAATATTTTTTCAAAATTCAATTTAAATTGATCCTTCTGAAAGACATAAAACAACCTTTTGTATACCCAATGCCCAATACCAGTGGACCGTACTTCCATTTGGCCTCAAAGTCGCTCCCTCCTTATTCCAAAAAGCCATGACAAAAATCTTTGAACCAATATTAGAAAGTGCTATCATCTACATCGATGATATTCTTCTTTTCTCCAAAGACATAGTAACCCATAAAAAATTATTAGACCANTTCTTCAATCTAGCCGACCAATATGGCATAATGCTTGCTGAAAAGAAAATCCACTTNGCACANTCTGAAATTGATTTNCTAGGGATGCACTTTTCTAAGGGTTTCTATCAGCCACAAAAACATATAGCAGAAGAACTCCTTAGATTTCCTGATCACTCACTAACCACCAAACAAATNCAACAGTTCTTAGGAATCCTTAACTACATTAGAGACTTCATCCCCAGAGCTGCAAAATATACCAGTCCTATGTCCAAACTACTAAAAAAGAATCCCCCTCCTTGGGGAAAAGANCAAACTGAAGCAGTGCAGCAAATAAAAAAGATAGCCCAAAACCCTCCNGCTCTTAAGATCCCTGGAGAAGGAAACAAAATTCTCCAAACAGATGCAAGTGATAGATACTGGGGAGCAGTTCTGATAGAAGAAATCCATAACAAGAAATTCTACTGTGGACATGCAAGTGGACAATTTAAAGAGGCAGAGGTCCACTATCACACCACCTACAAGGAAGCTCTTGCAGTCAAAAATGGAATAAAAAAGTTTGATTTCCACCTCAGAGGTTTTCAGTTCGAAGTACAGATGGACAACTCCTCCTTCCCAAAAATCCTCGAATTCAAAAACAAAATGCCTCCAGACCCTCATATATTGAGACTCAAGTCTCGATATGATTTCACCGTAAAACATATCAATGGCAACAAAAATATCATTCCAGATTTTCTATCTCGACCAACAAAAGTTGTGCAAATGATTACCGAGACTCACAATTTCCCTTTGATTTTCATGGTAAGACCTTTACCCAATTGTGCCAAAACCCAAAAGCTTTATCCTCCAGGGTTATCTTCTAGAACCCCAAAAGATATTTTGGATTGTGCAAAATCCAGATACTTCTTTTTCCTGCATGAGACACTAAGATTTAAGGCTATAAATCCCACTGCATTTGATCCCACAAATCTGAACGGAAATGTTTTCAATCTATTCTGTGACATTGGATGGGATCTTTGTGAACCCTCATTATGGGCTATATGGTGCAAAACAGTACAACATCCCACTCCCATTGCCTTGCAGACAAAAAGAGCCTATCAAATCTTGACAGATCCTCTCAAGCATGAATTTTTGTTTTGGACTGTACTCGAATGGTTTAGTCCTATCACCTGGTGGAGGTCAGAATTGGAACAAATACTTTCATATCAGGAAAATCAGAGAAAGACAAATGCACAAGCATTAGTCTCCATCTTTATTGTCTACAGGCCCTATGCAATCAACCCCTCTGGGCAATTGTTCTCACAGAATCACGCTTATACTTGGGGAACTTTCGAAGAATATCCATTAAACGACAGCTATAAAAGGTAATTAAAAAGACATCTTCAAGAGACTAATCTCGGTGGTCATTCCCCTTCAAACAGGCTAATCCCATCCAGTTCCGGAGGCAGGCAAATCTCTGTTTGCTCGGAGTATCATATCCCAGCACAATTGTTCCAGAGAACTGAGGATATGGTATCCCCTGAGGACTTGATGGATGAAGATTCAGATGACCCCAATCTCTCTCCAAGTCACGAGCCTATCTTTAAAGAATAAAGCTACTACAGGCTTATTGTACTAAAATGGTTTTAAATAATGTTGTAAGATAAGTGTGACATGTAAGATAAGGAATGTAATGTAGAAAAGATAAGATAAGTGTGACATGTAAGATAAGGTGAGTGTGACATGTAAGATAAGGTTTGTTATCAGGATAAGGTGGGCCCAAGGTAATCCACATGAGCCAATTACCTTAAGGAGAATCCTTATCCCATAAGATGTAAGATAAGGTTTGTAATCCTCTTCTCCTCTATATAAGGAGGGATCATCCTTGTGAAGAGGCAGAAGCAACTAAATAAGATCCTTTGAGTTTCTTCAACAACTATGAGTTTCTAAATCTCTCCTCTTCTCTCTCTCAAAAATCTTCTTCTTTATTATGTCTTGGTTCTAGGATATTAAAGAAGGCAAGGAAATGGCTTATTTCAGAGTAAATATGCTCTGCACTTGCCTCTATAAGAGGATCTTGTGCATCAGAAAGCTCCGAATATAAGGCATATTTCAGAGTAAGTATGCTCTGCACTTGCCTCNCTGCACTTGCCTCTATAAGAGGATCTTGTGCATCAGAAAGCTCCGAATATAAGGCATATTTCAGAGTAAGTATGCTCTGCACTTGCCTCTATAAGGGGATCCTGCGCATCAGAAAACTCTGAATATGGTCCTTGAATACCATTCTGGCAGGCCTGGATTTCCGGGTGCTCTTAGTGAGCTAGATTGTGCGGTAAATAATAAAGTATACTCTGATGGATTCATTGGAAAAGGGCCTAAAAATGATGGTGATAAAAGCCCAAAGTACTATGAATGTGTCGGTTATGCTGTATTATCTACTTCACTGCGTCAAATGGTATCAGAGCCTAAAGGAAAGCCAGTTTCCTTCCTTGTCTTCTCTAAAAACAGGAACCATGATATAATATGGAAAGGGGTGAGTAGAGAGAGACTTTACAACCCATGGAAACACCCACAGAAACACAACCTATTCTCTTAAATTCCTCTTTGTCTCTCCCAAACAATATTACCAGAACACTTTCCTCAAAGATCGAAAACCTAATAGAATATTCACAAGTCCCTGAAGACACACAGATCTCTGAGTCTTCAACTCCCCTACTTAGTCCGTACAATATCTTCAGAAGACGCAGATCCTCCATCCGATCCATTGCCAGACTCATCACTTTGGCCCAGATGATGCAGTCAGGGAAAAATTTGATTCCNATAGAGGTTTTGGTGATGAGCTCAGTTTTGAATATCTTCACATCAGCAGCCATAAAATATGACGTCTTTTTTGACCAGAGTTCTTCAGGAAGGATGTCNGGATTCATCATTGTCTTTTGTGCTCCAGTGTCAAAGCCACAATTTTCATTTGCCGACTTCCTCTCTTATCTTTACTAAGTATGATAGTTTCACTCATGACATATATTCATCTTTTGTTCATCCTCGTTTCAATCTTGACTCTCCTCTACATCCAACACATCAACCTTCATGACCAGTTTATATACCTCTCCTACTTTAATTCAATATGTCTTGCCTACAAACCCTACCCCTCCATCATGACTTGTTGCTCCTACTAGAACCATTGTCAACCTTGCAAAATCACCTCTTCCCAAAAATCTCACCTTATTTTATCTCACCCTAATTAGAAATCTATCATGCAGTCTGAATTGATGTTCTAATTAAAAATATTACCTGAAATTTGATTATGTGATATTGTGATGTTAATATCATTCATTATATGTGGGTTTTCATACATAAAAAAACAGTGGTTGCTTTGAGCAGGACACAACTCATCTTATATGTGATGGCAAGTCTCTAATTGCAAGTGTGGATTGTGATGATATTTTTATCATTCATCTATCTAGTAATCATGTACAACATCGACATGTACAACATCAACACACAAAACATATATTAAGATGGATATTCACTTTATTTGGAAAAAGATAACACGTGATCAAACATAAATTATTCGTGTCTCTTCCCATCACGAGATTGTTGACATCTTCACTAAAGGTCTACTTCGACTTCTTTTTAATCATTTTCGAATTTTTTTTTTAAATTATATTAAACTAACAACCTTTTTTAATAATATGATGTAGCTCCTTTAAAGTAAAAAAAATAAAAAATAATCTCTAATAATTGATAAAAAAAATATTCTAATTTATTATTTATTACACATATACATCTTTATTTTTAATAACATATAAAATATTGCAACTAAACGTCTTAACAATTATTATGCTATATTTATTTATATCTGTATATACATAAAAGGAATTGTATGTAGGGGTAAGTAGTGTATGGTCCATTTCCATTATAGGGGCTACTTTCAGTGTACAAAGTAGACAGTGAAGGCTATAAAGAATTAATTGAGTAACGGCCCTCTTGTCTTGCCGCATGCAATCGATTGGGCCCATTATGTTCGGCACATTGAATGCAATGCTATGAAGGGTCAATCTTACATGTGGGCTCACATGTTAGATAGTGGATCACTCTTCTGCACATATGGCCCAATTTGGTTCCACACATTGCGCTTCACCACAACTATTATAAGATCATGCAGTTTTTACAAAGCTCTGCATGCTACCTTTGTCTCTTAAAAACACAATATCCCCCACACCACTGCACAGTAACCAGTAATGTTCAAATCTATCATCTTATAAACCATACCTAAATAATATCACATTAATAGAATAATTATATTAATAAAACAATAATACATATATTTACTTATATTAAACTCACAAATAATTAAACATTAAAAGAAATTATAAAATGTTTCGAGGACTTAAATTTTCAACTAGCTTAACTTTTTTTATTGTAAATATTAAAACTATCCACGCTTACTTATCCGTATTATCATCTTGTTATAGTATATTTATATGGGTTTTACAATGTTAAGCACATATAAATTAGAAAAAAATAAAATTTGAGTTTATAAGATTTAGTTTCTTTAAAATGGGTTATAATTCATAAATCGATCTGATTCTTGGGACTGGATTGGATTTTAGAAAAAATGAAATTTTTTTATATGAATCAATGTTTAATCTCATCTATATAAAATCCGACTCATTTGAATTAAACTCGCGGTGAGTTCATACTTAGTTTAATTTAATTATTTAGTATTTTGTTTTTAATATTATTAGTTAACAATTTTTTATTATATTATAAATGTGGATAAAGAAAAAAAAACAAAATATTATAAATTTATCAATCGAAAACTCTAATCTTATAAATAGATAAATGACACAATGTGGTTTTGAGTTTGCTTTTGAATTACATTTGAGTTGTATGTTACTTTTTTTTTTAATTGTCTTTTTCTAGAGTAAAACTTATTTAAATTTGAATTACAAAAAACTGTAATTTCTTAAAATTAAAAAAAAAAAGAATTTGTAATTAAATAAATCAGTGAATCAACTCGTTTGATCCATCAACTCGTGAGGTTCAAATTTTTTCGACTCTTTAATAAACGAGTCAGGTTTAATTAACTTACTGGATGACAAATCTGCAGGGAACCAGACTGGATGGTCCGTTTTCATAATATTAAAATGGTTTAAACCTCTTTTTGGTCCCTAAGTTATGAGTGAATATTCAGTTTAATCCATGCTTTTAAAAATGTAAACCTTTGATTCCTAAGTTATAAAAAGTGTATCAAATGAGTCCCTTTTTAACTTGAAATACTGTTTTTGGTTGTTTTTTAACAACTGTTACATCTTTAGATTGCTCTGATTTGTTTCTTACTAAGAGCATTTTAGATTGCTCTTTGTACTTTGACCATTAACATAAAAAAAAAGGACTCATTTGATACATTTTTTATAACTTAGGGACCATCAAAGATTTACATTTTAAAAAACGGGAACTAAACTAAACATCCGCTTATAACTTAGGGACCAAAAAATGATTTAAACCTATTAAAATTATAGACCATCAATCCATACCCTCTTTAAAAAAAATTAATGCAAAACAACGTTCATAATTATTTATAGTTTTTATGTTATATAATAATATAAGAAAATCATATCTATAACGTATCTATAACACGATAAATGTATTATATTTTTTGAAAAACTATATAAAAAAAATTAAACTCACCATACTTGCATGCTAATCAGAACAAAATGTCTGTAAGAAATACTAATACATAAGTTATATTCAGATTTATTTTAATAATGATGAGACCTTACTCAATTTTTTTTTCAGATTTTTTTCACTCCTGAATATAGTTTTTTTTTTCACTGTATTGCTTCATGTGTGTGTGTGTCTAAAAAAATTAATATTAATATATTTTTATTCAATTAAATGTAGACTATATTTAAGAATAAAATTTAATTAAAATATTATAAGGACTGTTAATTTTTATTGGCATGTAAAATAGTATTTAACAAACTAATAATTTTTTCCAATAAATCAAAATTTTGTTTAGGAAAAAGAGTTATCTCTATTTTTTTACTAACTAATTATAATTTTTTTCTTCTTATTTTCTTCTTGAACATATTTTTAGAAATCCAGTTTGCCATATTAATTAATATCCATTAGTCTATTTTCATCTTTTATATGTTTTGTGTACTGTGCATGTCTCGTTGTGTATATTTTAAGTGGTAGAAGAAGTGTGCTAGAATAAGCTAGTTGAATTTTTCTCCCTTTCATTACAACAGTGTATTATATATAAAGTAAGAGCTAAAATCCAAAATATAAAACTTCTTGTGTTGTTCACATAAGATATTTTTTTTTGTTTTTCATTTACCGTTAAAAAATTAAAGTCACCAGTATACTTTTGAAACAGAAATACTTAAAATTTTTAAAAAATTGAAATACGATAAATTTTTGAATCTTAATGGATTGAATTTATTTTTAAAATTAAGTATCTCAAATAAAATAATAGAATTAAAAAATGATAACCTAACTAATATTTTTAATCATATAAAAATAAATTAATTACTTTTCAAATCCATATAATAAAATAATATCAAGAATTTCAGTACGATTTAATTAGGTTGAAACGAGTTTTTCAAAGTTAAAGATAATAAACATCTATTTAAGATTAATAGTGTCTAAATAAATATTAAATGAAATGGCTTTATTATTTATTAAAAAAATAAATATTAAATTAAATTAATTATGACAATTTAAAAAATAATTTTACATCACAAAAATATTTAAAAAATAAATTTTAAATAAAATTATGATATATCTTAATGTAAATTGTTTTATTAATAAATAAAAAAGTCTTGATTTAAAATTTCCAAATCCTTACTGACAATAACTAAACGCAATCAAATATGCAAGCCTTGACCACGTCAATTGGGCTGAACAAACATTGAACAAGCTAAATCCAAGCGGTGTTACAATGTTTGGGCAATTGCTTTTTGTAACCCGTCATATTTCTTTATTCACCTAGTAATACAAGGAAAATACTTAAATATTCATTACTATTGCACAACACCACCACTGTCACGGTCGCTGTCTTTTCCACCATTTTCGTCGTCACCAGACTTCTACTGCAGAAAGAAAGAAAATGATAAAATAACTCACACTGAAAATTAGCCGAATTCGATCAAATAAATATTGATTAAAAATCAATAAAATTTGGTCATCTTAAATTGTCTAGACGATTCCGATCGAAATCAATCAAATGAGTTTCATACAAAAATGAACCGACTAAAAATACAAGTCAAAGTTTGATTTAATTAATAATAACCAAACTAAATGGTAAGTTAAAAAAATATAAAATGAATTATTTTTAAATTAATGACTAATTAAATTATAATTTTAGAAATTCAACTAGACTATAAAATAATAGTACAATTAAATATTTATTATAAAAAAATAATTTTTTAGTTGAATATATTAATTCAGACAGTTAAGAAACTATACGTTAACTTGGTAACTGCTGAAACTCAAGAAGACATAACACAATCTTGAAACGCAGATTTTACAGCAACTAAATTTGAAACATAATATCGTTTCTTCAAAAGAAAGAAAAAGTAAAATAAAATAAAATGGCGGCGACCGACTCATTTACCTTAGGACAAGTCGATACCAAAAGGTTGGTCACAATCCAGTGCTTCGGGTTGCAGAATACAACTCCATGCACTCTACATTGATTCATGTGAAAAATCCCTTGTGGAGTGCGAAACAGAGCGGTGAAAGCGCCAAGGCTGCAACACCCACTCCCTCCCTTCAATCCCTAATTCCCCAACTCCATCACTCACTTCTCAACCTTCTGCTCTCAGGTAGTTTCATTCTTTATTCACTCTCCTTTCTCCGCTCATCAACTATCTCTTTCGTTTCCCTTTCTTCTCCGATTTCGGCTTTCGATAACAGTCACTGTTTTCTGTTTCTTCCGTTTCCGATTCCCTCACTGACCATTCCATCCTAGGGTAACAGCTTTTTATTCTCCAATTCTTTGTAACTGTTCATGTCCAATTACTTGCGATTCGCAACTAGGTTTTCAGTTACACCCCGAACGCCTTCTCACACAACGTTATATCTGTCCAAGAGAGTGAAATTAGGTTCATGCATTTGTTTTCTTCGTGATAGGATTGTTTGGGCGATCCGCGTTTTGTTACAGTGACTCTGTTTGCTTAATTATTTTGATATCTTCGTGTGTGATGTTTTGATATACTCTAGAACCAATCAATATCTATCAAGTAATTCCTGGTTTGCCCTATCTTAAGGCAATCTGCAAACTGAATACCTGATATTAATTCGGTTTTTTCTTAATTTTTCAATTTTTGGATATACATTTTTATCTGCGAGATGGGAATGTGCCTGGTGTCTTTCGTTTGGCGTGTGTGACATTGTGGCTCGTAAGTTTACTGATGTGTGCTGATAAGAAACTAGTTGAACTGTGTGACCTAAGAAGGTACTGTTACGTAAAGGGGATTTTTTTGGATTGCATTTCTTTTTTGTGGCTGGTTTCATTGCTGAGGTTCTGCTTGTTGTTATATCGATTATTTTTTATTGCTTCAAAACATTTAGTTGGGTTGCATGCCATGTTTTTATTAATCATGTGAATATAGGTAATGGTAAAGGTGTAACTAAGCCAAAATTACATATCTCTTAGAGAGTGCCGAATCATAAAAAGTGAAATTTGAGCTGCTTGGTTCTGTGTAACAATAGGCTTCCTGCACAGGTTTTATTTATCCATGTCATCTATATTTTCTGAAATCAATATATTCTGAAAATAGAATATGCATTCTTCTGGGTCAAGAGCTCTTCTGTCATTGTGACGACCATTCTGTTATTTATTACAAATAGGCTTCTTTTATGATTGCTCTGCTGCACTGCAGTCAATACCTTTCATTTCTTCATGCAATCTTATATGTTTGAAGCTAGCTGTTCAAACATATTTAGTGTATTAATATAAAGCATAACTACATAAAATGATCTTACAATGTTGTCAAATAACCGTTATAGCCCCATGACAATGCTATAATGAAGCTATTTTTACCCTCCGCCATCATTATTTTGTCAAGGGAAGCCCACTTGCAATGGCGTGTTTATACGCTAGAAGTTTTGACCTCCAGCTATATTCCACCATCTGCTATTGATAACCTTTCGTTGTCACATAATGCCAGGGGCATTTGTCTGTTTGATACAAGAGAACAATGAGGAGACGATTTACGAGAATAATTCAAATTTCTTTGTTTTAACTAACCTTTTACTTTTTGCTGTGGATGTATTTACTTTGGCAAAGTTAAGAAAGCTCATCTCTGAATGAGTTGTTTTATAGATCTTTATTTTTGTATTACACTGCCCATGCTCTAGAGTGAAGATAAAGTGTTCCTACTTAACTCTTCTTCAGCTTGAGTTTGAAGTTGTGCTTTAAGTTCAGTTTACTGGGATTTTCCATCTTTCATTTGCTATGCTGATATGTTGATGCAAGGACTAGACCATATGGGCTGGGCTGTAGATGAAGAATAGTGTAGGCTCTTATTCACTCCTATCAGCATGGATTTAAGGCATAGTAGTCAGTCACACACAATAGTGGGCGGAATTGTGCTGGTGTTGCACCCTGCCGCTCCTCTAATGGCCATCACATTTTTCCTGGTCAATGGAGTGTGTTTCTTAGCCAAAATCACAGTTGGAGCTGGTGTTTTGCAATGTTGTTTGTTACATGGCTGCTATGATATGGCAGATTTTTGCGAACTGCCATAGGCAATTCGTAAAGGGAGGCATGCTATTGTGGCGCCATAGGCTGCAATGGAGTGTTTATCTACTTGAATTTTCGCCTTCTGTTACACAGAAGATGTGTTGGAACTCAGCTTTGCCCCTGAAACTAGTATTGTTTTGTGGTTGCAGCCCCTTGCACCTTCTCCTCTGCCTGTGATCTTTGCCTTCTGTCTCCTTAGAAGGCAATTGAATCTTTTACAGGGTGAGATGCATACATGCCAGGGTCTTTGGGTTACACTGGTACAGTAAACAAAAGGGTTAGTGCTGAGGGAATTGGGTCAATGGGCCCACATGTATTTTTCTTTTTTAATTTTTGGTTTTGGTTTGCTGTTATTAGTTGAGTTCCATTTGACTTCTCTTATTTATTTATTATTTAAAGGATAGCAGTATTATTATGATAAGCTGAATAGTAGTATTGATAAACTAATAATAATATTGAGTACATACGACAACAACAATAATAGCCCTCGTATCCATGGCTTTTGTTGGTATTTACTTGTATTCGTGTCTCTTACTAGTTCTTCGTCTTAAATTGACACTGATTATTCAAATAGGTGGGGCTAAATTGATGAGCTCAGATATTAATGAATTAACCGAACATGCTTTATTCAAGACACTTTGAAATTATTTTTGTTAATTATGATTGTGGTGAATTTTGAGTAGTTTTTGTCATTATTGAGAATGTATATGTATGTTGATATACAAAAGTCAGTAGTGGTCAGCTGTTATGCCATGTTATTCAAGATTAATAGTTATGCTTATAAAAGTGCTTCTGTTTGAAGTTTGCTTCAATTGGTTTGGGCCTTAAGGGCACTTTCCAGTAGTTCTGATATGAATTTCTTATAGTTCTCAATATTCTTTGTTATCGATTATCTAATAAATTACTTAATAAATATAGACTCTCTTTCTATACATTTCAAAATGTTTATGATTTTTCATTGAACAAACACAAATCCAATCTTATCTTGGTTTGTCTAGTCTAACCTTTCTTCTGGGTGGTCTTCTCTTCCCAACCTAATGGGGTTGATGGAGTAGTGTCAGCCCCGCATTTACTGGGTTGCAATACAACTCGCATTTATTTATAAATAAATAGTCTCCCCCCTCTTATCTGATTACCCTTTGGACTGGTTCTCCATATCATTGGTTTCTTGTGATAAGATTTCTACCCAGGCAGTTAGCAAGCCTGCTTTAGTGCTAATGGTGTTTTTTCTTTTCCAAATACGGCAGTGTACACATCTTTCCACTTTGTATTTTTTATTGGTTTGTCTAATTTTTCTTATGCGTCAATGTATCATAGCCTGGTTTGTCTATTCTTTCCTCTGGATGGTCTTCTCTTTCCAACCTAGTGGGGTTGATAGGGGATTCTTAGTCCCATATTGGCTGGGTTACGACACAACTCCCATTTATAGTTGTGGGAGTATTGATTGTGTTTTTGTTTTTCCCACTACGGCAGTGTACATTTCTTTCTTTTTTGTATTGTTTTGTAGGTTTCACATGATTTTCTTATTAATCATATATCTTTGAAGAAGAAAGAAATATTGGCAGACCTTTTTATGGCTTTTATTATATTTTCATTTTACAGAGTATTACGTGGTACGTGGAGAATGGGAAGTAATAGCACTGAAAAGATCCCAATCAATAACAGTGCTGAAAGTTCAGAAACCACTATTGAAATAAAGATTAAAACATTGGATTCTCAAACGTACACCCTCAGAGTGGATAAACAGGTGTTTCTTTGACTCTGTATAATCTTTCTTGACTTGCTTTTCGAATTTCTTGTGAAGGCATTCTGTTTCTGTTTGTAAATCTTGCTTTGTGCACTGCCTTGCTGTAGAAACATGATAATCGATAAAAAGAATTAAGTACCTGTTTGTTTTATTACAAGAAAAAAATCTTTTATGAAAAATTGTAATAGTTAAACAGGCTTTTCAAAATAGGCAAAAAAAAAAACTATAAATATTCTCCAAAGCATGAAAGGAGGAGTAGCTTCTGAAAAAAGTTCCTGAATGAATTGTCAATAAAACCACTTTTTTGCTAATATGTTTGGTTTTTAACGCAACAATGTTTAAGATATATGATCATAAGGCTGCCTCTTTGAATTAGCTGACAACTTGCTTGAAGATCTGTTTCTAATTGTCCTTTTCCTACAAAAATATTCCCTGTCCTGCAGATGCCAGTCCCTGCCCTGAAAGAACAGATTGCTTCTGTAACTGGGGTATTATCTGAACGGCAACGCCTAATTTGCCAAGGAAAAGTTCTGAAGGATGATCAGCTCCTGTCTGCGTATCGTATCCTGTTTCTTTGTCTTTCCACTGTGTTGAAGGACTCACAAAGGAAGCCAATGTAGCATTTAAAGAGATGCTATCTTGCCCTTAAGTAGTTGTTAGTTATGGAGAGAAGACTTGGATTTCAGAAATACAAAATGATATGATATAATATGGTGTTTCCTTTATTTTGTGTTAAGCTTGTGTTCCTTTTACTTGTCTGGAAAAGGGGTTGTGTCCTTAGCTTCTGTAGTAATTTTTTAATGCTCTTTGATAAAATTTCTTGTGTTTGTAAAACATATGATCCGTACTGTTTAAGTGTAGTAATCAGTATTGTGATCAATAATTTCGTCAAGAGTTTAGATTTTGAGGCAAAAAGGCTGCAGCACATAAAAGTCAGATTGCTAAGAGGAGACACTGCCATTACAATAAAATTTTCCATCGAGTGGTGACTTTTGGCTTTTGTGCCAAATTACTCGAACCTTTACAGAAAAGTCTGAAGTTGAAATATAGGCCCATCCACCCATGTTATAATTTGTTTGTTGTCCAAATATATTAATATTATCTCAATAATTAATGTTATGAACAAAAATAAAGAAGCACACCCTTGTGGATGATTTTGTTAGACACAAAGCCATTCTGTCTTGTCAAAGAAGTTTTGATGCTGTAACTGCATCACTATTTTTTCATTCAAAATGTGTTTCCTCCTTAAAACAAGTAGATGTTGAAGATGGTCACACCTTGCATCTGGTTGCGAGGCAACCCGACCTACCACCACCAGGAAGTCTGCCCAATCATTCAGGTTTGACGTGATTATGTACAGTATTATCATTTGCTGTTGTAATTGATGTGGAAGTTATGTGCTCTAGTTTAGTAGGATTTATAGTGAAGGTTTCTTATTTCTTGTTGTAGCAAATCTTCTCTTTAAGTAGAAAATTGGTGAAATTAAATATACCTGGTCTTTCTTGCAAAGAAGATATTGTTGTAGCTTGAAACTTGTTTGTTTGTTTCCATTTTACACCTAATAATAAGCATGTCTGGGGGAAAACATGAATTGTAATTCAACCAGTAGGCAAAGTAGGTTTTTGACTTTTTAATTTCTTTTTGCCTGGAGAATTAAACACCTTAATAGTGCCATTTATCTGGTGCACCTGCAAGAATTAAACTAGGTAATTAGTTTAGTTTTACAAAATTTTTACCTGATTGCGTTGGAAAATATTTTCTAAGAGCATGCCTTATTTGTGTAAGAAGAAATTCAAGAAGTGGCATCTTGTTTGATAATTTTCCATTTGGGCACTGGCAAATTGTCACTGTTATATTTTTTTTCTTGAAGGGTTGTTTCTTAAAGGGGTGGGGAACTGAGTGAGGAATTTTCTAGTTGATCTTGTCTTGTGGGTTACCTTCATTCTCACCTATAATAAAAGGAGATAAGGTATACTGACCTCCATACTTACCTCCATTTTGTAGTGACTGAACCGAATTCAAGCTCAAGCCTGACAGGCCTCAGTCACAGTAGTCAAGTAGCCCCTGGTGTTTTTATTGAGACTTTCAATGTGCCTTTTCAGGGTGATGGAGTTGCACCTGAAATCAATAGGGTATAATTCAAATTTGAACAATAGGGGGCACATTTAGGGTTTTCTTTTTCGGTTGAAAATTAAATTTTGATCTCATTCTCTGTGCAGATCGTTTCTGCAGTTCTAGGATCCATTGGACTTCAAAATTTTGCGAGTGGTGAAGGGATTGACGTCAGGGTAAATTTAACTTTCCGTATATTAATTCTCTTTCCATTGGGTATTGGAGTGGTATGATGAACTTATGATGTGTGACCAATAAAAATGGTATTTGCTTGTCTTTTTATGTGAATATTCATCTGAAACTCTTTTCATGACAACTGGGCATATTGGATTGAATGAAGGAGCATGATTCCCAAGGCTCTGGGAGAATTTCAGGCTCTAGTGGAATATTTGATTCATCTCATCCTCAACCCGAACAATCGGGTTTTCGGGTTTTGTCTGATAGATCACGTAATGCCTTTGGAGCTCCAGCGACAGTATCTCTAGGGTCTTTGCAGCCTCCTGTATGTGCTAAATCTTTATTTAATTTCTTTCAGGTGTACCTATTCTTTTATATTTGACATTTTGAGTATTTTCCTCTCTAGTTGACAAGATATCAAACAATTTATTTCTTAAATATGGCTTTGTAGGTCATTCCTGATTCTTTGACAACTTTGTCTCAATATTTAAGTCACATAAGCAATGAATTTGATGCAATTGGTAAGCATGCCATGTTGAATCTAATAGTTATCCTTCACTGGCTTCTGCTGCATTATTGTTCTTTGAGAATGACACAGTTTACATGCAGTGAGAGAAGGGGGGAATATTGCCCAAGCAGACGAGGCTCAAAGGAATGTAGAAACTAGACCTATTTCTTCACGTTCGGCTTCAGCTCTAGAAGGGTTTTCATCTCCCACATTGTTGGCAGAGGTTCTGCTTTCTACCAGACGAATGATTGTTGAACAAGCAGGCGAATGCCTACTTGTGAGTTTTAAAACATCCTATTAGATTTTTCTTCTATGTTTGCCATAACTTTCTTCCTGCACTGTTAACAAGTAGGTATGTGGTGTTATATAACTATTTTCTTTATTCTGCTAAACATATAAAGTTGCCATGTTCATCGTGTACTTCCACAGCAATTATCAAGGCAGATGGAGAATCAAGCTGATGTAACCGATCCATTGTTGCGGTCAAGCATTCAGTCTAGGGCTTTGAGGACTGGAGTTTTGTTTTATAACCTTGGTGCATTTTTACTCGAGCTTGGTCGCACAACCATGACACTGCGTTTGGGTCAAACATCGGTAGGCATGGTTTCCCTCTCTTGGTATTTTGTTAGTCAATTGTTAGGTTTGTGGTTCTAAGTACTAATTAACTTTGTCTGCAGTCTGAAGCTGTAGTTAATGGAGGGCCTGCAGTTTTTATATCCCCAAATGGTCCTAACCATATCATGGTTCAGGTACTTTTTGTCTTTCTATCGTTCTTGTCATGACAACTTTACGGCTTTTGCTTATTGACCTGCATGGTTCCAGCCCCTTCCTTTTCAAACTGGAACAAGCTTTGGCGCTGTTCCTGTTGGAGCTGCACAGTCTAGCTCAAGTTTAGGTAGTGGACTTGGTTCAAGCTTTTTCCCTAGGCGTATAGATATACAGATACGACGAGGTACAGTATATATATATATATTTTAGTTTACTAGGTTCTGGTGCTTTGCATTATGTTTTTAACTTACATGTAGCATCATTTCTATTATTAGGTGCCTCATCAACATCATCCAATACCAATCAGGAAGAACGCAATGATACACAACCTGCTTCGGTACAAAGAAATCCAGGTGAAAATCCTGTTAATCAGGCAACCTCTAGGCGTCCAGATGCTTCTTTTTCTGGGGAACCAGGAGTAAGGTTAGTGCCTATTAGAACCATGGTTGCAGCAGCAGTACCGGGTCCTGTGGTCCGTCCGCCTTCAGAATCATCTGGTAATTCTGTAGGTCTTTACTATCCAATTCTTGGGAGATTTCAACACGTGTCTTCGGGACATGTAAATAGTGAACAGAGATCTCAACATTCAAGTCAGCATCATGCTGCAGTACCATCAACTACTGATTCCATGTTGGAAAGGCAAAGCACAGATGATTCTACAAGAAATGGTAATTTAACAAATGTCTTTCAATATCTGAAACCGCTGATTGCTTCATGTTACAAGATGATTTCAGATTATATTTGATTGCAGGACGTGATCCAAAGCTACTTTTTTATAGTTTGTTAAAATAATCAATGCTTACTTATTTTGATTGAAGATGTAGTGCTCGACAGTGGTACTACCCAACCCTCCCATCCCTTATTGTTGACTTTGGATTGTGATTTCATAAGAGAAAACTGGAGTTTGCAAACATCACTGCAAGATTGTCACCTCTAATGAACAGTTGACTAACATTTTCATCAAATCTCTATGAGGACCAAAGATTGATGACATTTGTAGCAAGCTGGGCACATACTACCTATATGCTCGGCTTGAGGGAAAGTGTTATAATTATAAAAATAAGAAATTGATACTTTATAATCAGGAATATAGTTGTTAGGAACCTATTTATTATAGAAATAGGGGTTCATTCTAAACAAGTGTATCCAGATTATACATGTATTATTAGGAACCTTTTTTTTTTTCTATTCCCATTATTAGAGGATATCAAATCTTTTCTATTCATTATATTGATTCCTTTTTGTCAATATTTATAAAGCATCCCTGCGGTAACATACAATTTCAGCTCAATGTTTCTCTTACCTAGAGTTTCTATAATTGTTAACAAAATAAGTTGGAAAGAAATAATATAAAGTAAAATAGTAATAAGCAAAATCAGACTACTTTATATTTCCTATAAAGTTTAAAGACTTAAATATCCTCATCGGCACTATGATATATAGGAATATCATAAGATAGAAAGCATTTCAAATGCTAATTTATTGTTTCCTAAACACTTGATGATAATGTCCCTTTCGTTTCCCTAAGAGAGATGACTGATATTTTTCAGTAATTTAGTGGGTTCAACTAATTAATGTCTAAATTTATCCTATCCCGGATATGACATTCTTCTTGATAGCTATGAACTAAAGATATCTTCCATATTATTTTTACGATTGAATGATTGATTAAACATGCTTTCTAAGCATTCTATTGAATTCAATAGGCTCGGTTCATTTTGGCGAGGAAGATGTATTGCTACTTCCTTCTTTTACTTCCACAAACCTTCTAAAGTGTATCATTTGTAGCCCAACTTTGTAATCATTCAATTGGTTGCTCACAAATTCATCAGAGTTTGTGAGCAGTCACAACCTTTGTTCATATAACTCATGGTTTACTTATTTTGCCACTTATAAAATTATCTGATATATACTTTAAGGATCTGACGCATAAATTTGATTTTAGTTAATTTGTCATTGAACTTGGTTGTAGTAGGATCCTTATCAACTCAAAGCACAAGACCGGAGCCATCTAATTCTCGTGTTGTAAATATCAATATTCTGGCTGCCAGTGGACCCCAAAACAACCAAGAACCTGAACGGCAAGTACCAAGCAGTGTACTTCAGTTATTAAGGTCACTCTTTCCTGGTGGAGAAATTCATGTGGAAGATTCAAGTGTACAAGGAATAACTGCAGGTTCTGACTCAGATCATGCTGCAACATCAAGGGGGGCTGCCCAAGTCCCCGAAGCACAACCTAATGCCAGTGAAGAAGGAATATTTTTGTCAAATATGCTCCGTGAAATCATGCCAGTCATATCTCAACAAGTAGGGTCAGAGGGAAATCCTTCTGAAGATCATATGGCTCAAGCTTCTTCAACCCAGGTGTGCAGACTTAATTGTTTGCTTTCCTTATTCTATTTTTTATTTGCTTGATTATATTTGTTATTTGGTCAACATCAACTACCAAAACCTCTCTCGCACATTGTGAGTGCTTCTTGACTTTTGACACACGTAGGGAATATCATATTTGAAAGATTTCAACTTTTTTATCTTTTACTCAAATCCCTCTGGGTGTCACTTTCTCCAAGGTTGCTGAACAGATGTAATATAGCAAAAAATTCAGGCGAGATTATGCAGGAGACTTTTCTTGATGTTTTTTCTTGCCTTGTTCAACCAGATTATGTCTAGTGAAATTGAGTATTGTAACTGCGTCTTCAATGAAAAAAGAGAAAAGAAACTGATCAGCCTATGTGCATGCAGGTTGAAACTGATGTCGGGACATCACGCAGACCAAGTGATTCTGACTCAAGCCCCCCAAATCCAAAACGTCAAAAGGTCTCTCTTTTACTTTTGAGTTTGTAAACTGTTCTTGTGCACTATTTATTTAAAACCTCAGTTTGGATTAACATCCCAGTTCTAGAATGGACTGCATGTGCCTAGGATTAGAACTGTTAATAAATGACAATAATACTACCAAAAGCCTATTCATTGTAAAGAATTCTGTAAAGAGGCCATTTAATTATATATACTTTCTAATGGTTTCAATTGAAGAGTCGTTACTGATCTACCCCTGCCTCTAATTATTTGGCTATCATGTCATTTGATGAGCTCTTCTAATGAAGATTTCTATTGGTTTTGTTTTCACATGCCTATATCATCCTAGGTGTGATTCTATTGCCACCTTTTTCTTAGTAAATATCACTCTTACTTCCTCTCCTACCTATTCCTTTTAGATGTTAACTTATAATTATGCGTATTAAATTTTGTAGTTATTAGAACATTCAATGTATTTGTATTCCGTTATGAAATTGAAATTGATAGGTTTAGTGGTAGAGTTTATAATAGGAGAAACAAATAAGGAGGTAGTTATAACCTCCTTTTGTTGTAACAGGCCTAACAGAGACTATTATATATGTAGTCTGTGATTAGGTTATTTTTAGTTTTTTGGAGAGTTTTGATTGTTAGGAGGGAATGAGTAAGGAGAGAAAGGTCCTCTTGAAAAACCTTGGTTCTTTGTATATTGTTGTTACTTGTTTCTACTACATTGGTAGCGCAAATTTATTCATAATAAACATACAAGAACTGTTTTGTACTTCTGTAATTCTGAGGGGTCTATCAATAGGTATTCAGAGCTACTTTCTTGGTCCTTAGGGTAGTGGTGTACGAGGCTTTGGTTAGCACCGAAATGGAAGCAAGACCAGAGGCTTTGGAACACATGTTTCAAGAATCCATGTGCGACAGAGATAGTGGAGAATGAACAACATGAGCGTATGCAACAAGTTTGGTCTGACATCTCGATGATTTCATAGGCAGACTACCCAAAGCAAAAGGAAAAGACACCATTTTTGTAGAAGTAGACAGATTTACCAAGTATGCTCACTTTTTTGCTTTATCACATCCCTACTCAGCACAAGAGATGGCTCAGCTTTTTGTGAATGAGGTGGTAAGATTACATGGGTTTCCCTCTTCAATAGTTTCAGATAGAGACCAGTTATTTCTCAGCCAATTTTGGAAAGAAATTTTTAAACAAGCAGGGACTAAGTTGAAGTATAGCAGTGCATATCACCCAGAATCAGATGGTCTGACCGAAGTGGTGAATTGCTGTCTTTAAACATATTTAAGATGCATGACAGGAACTCAACCTAAACAATGGCTCACTTGGCTACCTTGGGCTGAGTTTTGGTTCAACACCAACTATAGTGCCTCTTCCAAGATGAAACCATTCAAGGCTCTATATGGATGTGATCCACCGCTCATTTTGAAAGGCACAACCATTCCAGCTAAGGTGGAAATTGTAAATCAGGTGCAAGAAGCAAGGGATGCAATTTAAAAAACGTTGAAAGATAATTTGGGCAAGGCACAAGAGCAGAATAGGCTTCAAGCCAATAAACACAGGAGAAATGTGGTTTATCAAGAAGGAGATTGGGTGTTTCTCAAGATTCAACAATATCGGTTCAAATCTTTAGCGAGAAAATTTAATGAAAAATCAAGTCCTTGCTATTATGAACCTTATCAGGTTGTAGAACATATTGGCCAAGTTTCTTATAAGTTGCTTCTACCAGAACTCAGCCGCATTAATCCAGTTTTTCATGTTTCCTTGCTTAAACCAGCAGTGAAAGCAGTGCAATCACCTCAGCCTTTGCCCCCGATGGTGTCTGAAGAATATATGTTGGAAGTCACTCCAGAAAAGTTGCTTGACACTCGTCTGAATGCATAAAGTGAATTGGAAGTTTTGCTCAAATGGCAACAACTTCCTGAGATGGAGAATAGTTGGGAGTCTGCTGCGGCTATCAACAAAGACTTCCCAGATTTTCACCTTGAGGACAAGGTGAAACTCCTAGGGTGGGGTATTGTAGGTTCAGTGGTAGAATTTATGCTAGGAGAAATAAATAAGGATGTAGTAATAATCTCCTGTTGTTGTACCAGGCCTAACAGAGACTATTATATATGTAGTCTGTGATTAGGTTGTTTTTAGTTTTTTGGAGACTTTTTATTGTTAGGAGGGAAGGGACTTAGGAGAGAAAGGTCCTCTTGGAAGACCTTTGGTGCTTTGTACATTGTTGTTACCTGTTTCTACTACATTGGTAGGGCAGATTGATTCATAATAAACATACAAGAACTGTCTTGTACTTCTGTAATTCTGGGGGGTCTATCAGAAATGAACATGTTTAAATGCATACAGAGTGCGTTTGTACAAGATATTTTCTTAACCACAATGATTGAGCTTATTGGGTTTGATAATCTTTCATAGCGTTAGTTCCATTCTCCTTGCTTCCTAAACGAGGGGCAGAGGGGGTGAGTAATTACAAAATTCAAAGGCATCCCAACCCTTAAGTGGGTGAAAGCTTCAGTATTAGAGGTTGTATAATAGGGAGTGTGAGTGCAAACCTGATATCTGATTCTCTTTCTTTCTAAGGATGTCCCAGGGAGTCTGCATTCTCAGTGTGGGATCCTGTTGGATCATATCCCCAGTACTGTTTTCAGGGGAGGAAAAAGTTTTTGATTGTCTTGTCAGGCCCAACCTGATATGATCTAGAATAAGTGTTACAGAGCCCAATAAATGTAAGGCCCAAGTGCCTAAATTATTCAAAGACTGTTTTTAATTAATTAGATACTGGCCTAGAGAGGCTCATTATGCCATATGTACGATGGTTCCTACAGTCTGAAGGAAATGAAATATCTACCCTTTACTTTTTTTGTCTTCTTTACTTTTCTTATGCGTATTCCTTTCATACGTTAATTTGTAGTGCTGCTTAACAATTTTGTTGCTTCCGTCCCATCCACCAAGGAGACCAATCCCTTAAAAGCATCGATGACCTTTTGTAAGCCATGCAGTCCCCCACACGGAAGCTCAAGGCAGCTGTCATCAACTACTACAACTATCTTTCCACACCATTGCAACTCATGAAACTTTTCTATCAACTTTAGAATCTCTCCGACACCAGGTTTTACTGCTTGTATCCATACTTTAACCAGCCAATCACCTCCAAACATGACACCCTCACCTCAACCACAACAACTTTACCTCCCTCTCTATATGTTCTTACCGGTCACCACTAACCCACCTTTGTCATGCATTACTCCTTCAGGCTTTCCAAAACTTTGCTCCCTTCCATCCCCCCAAACAACACACACACATCTCCACTTGACCACAACAGCTATTCCCCTTACACACTCCCCTACTAACCTCAACACCCTCAACAACCACCCATTGTTGTTCCTACAACCCTTCCCTTTTCTCCCTTTCCTCAACCTCCATGTTTCTTCCACCATCCCAAATTACAACTAGCCTACTCATGATGGTCTAGAACCCCTTGATCAACTTGTTCACTCAACCATACACTGTGATTTCATTTTGTCCCCTCCTCTTTGAAAAGATATGCAATAGAGTACTAGGTCTACCCATAGAGGTCATTCTAAATTGTTTCATTTCTGGTTTAATCCCCAAAATGCGCCATGAACTTGCTATCCAAAAGCCATTAAATTAGCAAAACTAATTGAGGCCAAAATTAAAGATTCTAGGCCTCCCCCAACCCCCTTCCCATAGCACTAACTCCCACACCCCTACCATCAGCATTCTAATAGCAAGAATGTTGAGCACGACTTATGCTACAATTGTTATGAAAAATTTACCCAACTCACAAGTGCACCCACTCCCGAGTTTTTATTTTAATTAATGATGAATCTTTTGACATAGATGACATTGATGATGTGTCTTCCCCTTTGGTCCCTAAACCCCAAACTCCCCCAACCTCCATTACACTTACAACTCTCCTCGGAAGCTCTTGCTGGCCAACACTCTCTACAAATACTACACATATAGGGCACCATTGACAATTCTTGTCACTTGCAAATGCCATTTTACTTAATACCCATTGAGGGTGTTGATGTCGTATTGCTTATTGATTGGCTACACAATCACTCCACTTTACTACCAATTTTGCTATACCCAACATCTCCCTCACCCATTCCAATACTATTTTTACCCTCCAAGATGACTCACCTTCCAAACTCCAACCAATCTCTTTCTGCCGGTTGTGCCACCTCCTTTGTAACAAATTTATTTCTTCACTTCACGTCCTCACGTTTCAATCTCTACACATTACACCCATAATACTCTCACCCTCCAATATTCCACTCCCTCCCATACATCACAAACCAAACTTAATATAATCCCCACCTTAAGTTCAATCTCTCATAACCACTCACGATTTAGTTTTTTTCCTACTACAAGGCCTTACACCAAAGCATCCCCATTATTACCCACACTTCCAAAGAGATATCATCTCCTACATCATCCATGATATGTTAACAAAGACATTGTTACAGGTAGCACCAACTCTTTTTCTTACACTATTGATGAACTCCTGGTTGAGTTATATGCTGTTACAATTTTTTTATGAATTTGATTTACACTCAACCAAATCCAAGTATTTCCTGAAGACAGACACAACAACCTTTCACACAACGGGTGACCATTACAAATTTTTGGTAATGCCATTTGGCCTTAGAAATAGCCTTTCTCTTTTCAATCAGCCACGAGTGATTTACTCAGGCCACATTTACACCGATTACTCTTTTTTCTTTTATATATATATATATATATATATATATATATATATATATATATGGTTGGAGCCACACACTTATGGCATTCATTTCCCTTGCCTCACTTACTTATACTGTCCTTCTGTTTCCCATTAAGCCTCTCCCTTCACCAATCTCCTTTGTTCAAGCTAAATTATATGGACCAAATTACCTTCACTAACACTACCTAATTTTTCTAAACCATTGTGCTTGAAATTGATGCCTTTAGTGTTGCCATTAGTTCAGTTCTAGATCAATATGGAGCTCCCTTGGCCTTCTTTAGTCATAAAATTTGTCCTTGTATTCGATCAGCCATTGTTTATTCTAGGGAGGTTGATGCCGTGACCAAATTTGTCAAAAAAAATGGAGACTATTTTTTAAGGCACCCTTTCCACGCACAAATCTGATAGAGTCGCATTTCTCTTTTAACTAAAGCAGTTCAAACTCAATATAAAAATTGAACTTCTTAAGTACGGGGATTTCAGTTTTAGATTTTCTATGAAGTTGGAAAAACAAATCTTGTGCTGGATGCACTCTCCAGAAAATTTTCTAAACCCATCTTCACCTCCATATCCTCATCTGTTCCCTGACACTTTTACCAAGCTCCATCAATTTTACACTAACCACCATAGAAGGCAAAATGTTAATGGGCAAATTCACTTCCACTATCCTCAAGCACTTCAACTGTGCCAACTCATACTGTTACCAACTTTTACGACTAATACTCCCTAACGGCGGAAGATATTGTTACCTAACCCAGTAAACACAAGGTCCAAACACCTAAATGGTTCAAAGATATGTTTTGATTGATGAAATGTCTTCCTTTTTGAAGCATATGGAGACCCATTAAATGCAATCCTGTCCCCAATGTTATACGTATTAGTATTCCTAGTATTGGAGGGAAATGAAAAATCTACTCTTTTCTATTTTGTCTTTTTAGTTTCTTTTACATATTCTTTTCCTGGGTTAATTTGTAGCGCAGCCTGACAGTAAGCCTATCAAAGATGTTTTATCTGAACATCAGAATAGATTGTGTTTATCTTTTAATAAAGACCCCACTGCAAATTGTTAAAGGTTCCACATTGACTAATAATATAGTCAAATTATATATAAAAGAGAGAGTAAACATCATCTTGTAAACTGATTCTGTGAGGTTGCATAAAACTTGAAGTCGACATTGTAAGACATTATTGTCATGGTGAGTCTCTACAAGTTTTGAAGTGTGATATTGAAGTATAAGCTGCAGTGAATTTTATCTACTGGTAATTATGATCTCTGGATTAATTTCTGGAAAAAAATCTTGTCGACAGTTTTTCTCTTGTTTATACAGATTAATGATTCATGAAGGTTGATGTTTTTATTTGCCCACACTGTAAGTTGTATGGACGTTAAATGAAAACATGGGCGTTAAGTATCTAATAACATTTCTGCAAAATGATCCTAATGCAAGTTTTGAATTAATTTTCGTTACAATTTCAACTACAACTGCAAGTTTTAATATTGTCATGGTTTCTTAATGCAGATGGAGTGAAATAGAGGATAATGTTCAGTGTGCGGTCATGGAAGATTACGATCACGAGAAACAGAATTTGGGGTGAAACGGAAGATGTCAATATGGTATTAAGTTCATTCCTAGGTTTTTATATGAAGCGTGATTTCATTTTCTCATGCTGTAGACAAATTTTAAGAAGACTGCTCTCCGAATTATGTGACAACTTGTACGTTACTGGCATTGGAATTGAACTTCCCCTAAGTTCGGTTTATTATGCTTGGAATTGGTAATAGAATTCAACATTAGAATTGAGATTAGTCATCTTATAAATGAAATTTGGCGTCCTAGAGGTCTTTATTGAATAACTGAATCAAACATTTCTCTATTTTTAGGAATAATTTTCATTTCAAGAAAGCAATAATTGAGATGCGGGTATACTGTACCCGTTCTAGTTACCTTTTTCCAATAGATGATATTGGTCTGTATGTCTTAATATTGCAGTATCCTTTTATTTAATTTAGTAGTTGCCTGAAGTAGGACATTTCTTTTATTAAACCATCAATTTATAGTTATAATGTTATTCTTTCTTTATTTTGGTTAAAGTAAAAAAAAAAAAGATAGAAGAATTAGAAATAATGTGAAGTTATTTTCTAATTATTAATAGTTCTTTAAATTAGGCTTTACATTTGTTTGACACAAGTCAATAGGGATTAAGTTTATGGATATTCATTATTTGTAAAATTACTTGTATACTTTTGTTACTTTCAGAATTTGTATGTTTTGTTATTTTAATCATTTTCCCTTTTGCAATACTGCGATGAATTTTAGCGATTTGGGGTCACCTTCATAATAAGCACGACTTTGCATAATAGCTGTAAATATATGTTTCGTATAATAAGCGGTTTGATTTTAAAAATGCAAATATCGTAAATCTTCGCTATCTTAAATTTTAATTTGAAGCCTATAAATAAACACCAGAAAAAGTCGTTTGGTATTTTTTTTTTTTTCAATTTTGTCAGTTGTAAAAAGAGCTCTAATCATTTGTACCTGGATAAATTAAGTCATGAATTTACTGATGTAATGTAATTATATATTTATATTTATGCAATAATAAACAGTTCAATGTGATAAATTTGTTGGCTTGATAAGTATCTTTTAGTGTAAAATTATTTTATATTTTAGCATTAAATTATTCTTAATTTTACAAAGTATTTATTTTATAACAATAGCATGTTTTAACATATTTAATAATACATAGATGCGAATATTAATGGACAATTACTAATTTCAATGCAAGAATAAAGTATTCCAGTAAACATTACTTTTTTTTTTTCCTAACCATGTTCTGTTTATGTTAATGATGGTTGAATTCAAAACCTTTTTTAATGATAGTGTAAACATGGACTTTTGAGGCATTACAAAAATAAATTGTTATTTTTACATAAAAAGAAAATGTTTGATTTATAAGCAAACTAGTAAGAACTATCTTTCTGAAAGGAAGGATTGGCATTTCTAATTGGCTAGTAGATATTGTTTAGATTTCATTTGCTCAGAAATTCAGAATTTTCTTTTCCAGGGTAGTCTATTGTAACATGTAGTGCATAAGAAAATTTTCTTGAGACACGAGTTTATAAAACAAATAAATATCTTCAAAATAAATAAAAAAAAAAAGACTTTTATATTTTGAGTTCCAGTGAATTTGGAGATTTCTAATTGAGTCATTGAGTCTTTAAAATTATAATGTTTTTTTGTGTGTTTTTGTTAGATTTTTTTTTGTTAACTGTATGACATAGCAGCTTAAATGTCATTATATAATACTTTGTTCTAAGAGACTGTAACTACGAATATCATATCTTACAAGTTTAAGAATTAATTGTTATTTATATTGTTTTTTTTAAGATTTAATAAGTTTTAAGAATTATAACATTATATTTAAGAAAAAAAATATGTAAAGTAATATGACTGTGTCTGGGTGTCTTAATAATTGATTTTCAATTTAGTGAATTTTTAAATGATATTTTTAAAATTTATACATTATAAACATCTTACTCATTATCATTGGTAAACCACGACAGTCATGATATGACATTCAATTTCAAAATTATTATTGATACTAGTGGTTATATTTATTTATTTTTATCATAAAAAAAGTTAAGTTATTATTATAATTATAAAAGTAAATATAAATAATTTTTACAATGACTAGTTTTTATTTATTTGTAGATACTTTTTTATTACAAATAATTATTTTAATCTCAAAAATATTAAAATTTTAAAAATGGTCAAATAAAAATAAATAATTAAGTTTAAAAATCACTTGAAAGCCAAAATAAATTATTTTTAACTTTTTAATTATATATATATATATATATATATATATATATATATATATATATATATATATATGTGTGTGTGTGTGTGTGTATCAAAAGGATAACCTTTTTATATAATAATATAGATAATTATTTAAACAAAATTAATAAATAGTAGTTTCGAATAATAGTTACCAGCCGTGAAAAAATATGCAGTGATATGAATAAAAGCCATTTTCATGAAATCGAACTCACTTATTTTATGTTCTTGTTCTTGTTAGGGTTTAGAGTTTATTATTATGTGATTATATTATTGTCCTAACTAGCAAAACCTAACTGATTAAGTTATATTTATACAGAAATACAAAAATACTAGTAGTAACTCATAATTTACAGATTTGAATTTGTATACCTAACTTTACACACCAAATTACACTGTAATTCAAATTTAGAACAATACAATATCTTTTTAGATGATCATTCAAATTATATTAATTAAAAAGTGTTCAAGGAATTGTTCAGATTTTGAAAAAAAAAAATAATGTGTTCTTCAGTATTTTTTTTTTATTTATAAAAACTAATTTCACCATCGATTTAAAATTTAGTAAGTTTAATTTATCAACTTTTTAATTAGTGTTTAAAATGAAACTAATTATTATTATTATTTTTCAAATCTCAAGCAAATTCACAGCCCACTTTAAAAAGCCCAGAATCGGAGATCTCAAGAAACAAAAGCAGCCTTTTCTCTCTTACACCAGTAAGAGGAGTGATTAGGGTTTTTGCGTGGGCTACTCCAACCCTTTCGTCTGCCGCATTTTTCGTGCAATCCCTCTACCATGGCTGAACAAGTACGATTGTCATTCATTTTTCAATTTTTTGCTTTGTCAATTGTTCTTAGTCCTTGTTTGGATCTTCCGTTGATTTTGTTTTTTTTTTGTATTGCAGACCGAGAAGGCGTTTTTGAAGCAACCAAAGGTGTTCCTCTGGTAGGCTATATATACTTGGAAGAACGATTAACTTTGCTTTTCACATTGTAGTTTTTGATACTGAATAGTTTTCTTATATTCCTCGCTTTCTCAGCTCGAAGAAAACTGGGAAGGGGAAGAGACCCGGGAAAGGTGGAAATCGCTTTTGGAAATCCATTGGACTTGGATTTAAGACTCCCAGAGATGCCATCGAAGGTATCTTTCCTCCCTCTCTTTTCATACTTCTCTATTGTATTATGTTTGTTCTTTGAGATGTGATTCTATAGGTTATTGTTTTATTAGTTAATTTTTTTATTATTGTAGAATGGAAATTTTCGGATGTGAATATTTGTGAATTAGGTTAAAATTCACCATCCTTTATGAAGCCCTCTAGTAGATGATGTGCTTCATATTATAGAAGTTCATTCCTAAGTAGGCTGTTGTTCCACTGTGATGATTCTTGAACAAGCATTTCATGTCAAAGTCGTCGGAATAATTGCATTTGCCTGGGATTGAGAATTGAAATTTTTTATGAGAATGATTGATAAAAGGATATGCTTAATTCTATTGTCTAAATCGGTCATTTATACATTTCCGACTCCTTTGATTTATTACAGGGACCTACATCGACAAGAAGTGCCCCTTCACTGGCAATGTCTCTATTCGTGGTCGTATCCTTGCCGGAACATGTCATAGTGCTAAGATGAATAGGACTATTATTGTTAGGAGGAATTATCTCCATTTTATTAAGAAGTATCAGAGGTATTATCGTGCCATGTTTTTTTAATTTGTTTGTTTTATGATTGGAGAAATGTAATTATAATTGATTTCTTTTATTTAAAGGTATGAGAAGAGGCACTCCAATATTCCTGCTCACATATCACCTTGCTTCCGCGTGAAGGAAGGTGATCATGTCATAATTGGTCAATGCAGGTGAGGTTTTATGAAAGTAATTATTTTCGGGTGTTGTATTGGTATTTGTATCTATCTGGTGATTATTTTTACCACTTATGCAGGCCACTCTCCAAGACGGTGAGGTTCAATGTGTTGAAGGTGATTCCTGCGGGGTCTTCTAGCGGTGCGAAGAAGGCATTTACTGGAATGTGAGCTTTGATTTCCAGTCTTAGGATTTTGTTATACGCTGTAGTCTTTAAATACTATCATTGTATTTTTTGAACAATGTAGACTCTTTCCTGTTTTCGGTATATTTTGGGTTTAAAGTTGGAGAATTGTTTTTATTTTTAGACTGAGATTGAAAGTTTTGCCCAAATTAATTTGAAACAAATATTTTTGCTAGAATGCGTTTGTCATTGAAGTGAGATTATTAGTTTCTAGACAAGATAGTTAGATTAGAATTCAGTATTACTTTAGTTTTGGAGTTTTGAATCTCAAAAAATATTTGTTGTCTTATTAACCAATTTTTTTCATCAACTGTATTAAATCCAAACCCTGTACTATATGATGTGAACTGTGGCCACCAAAACTAGTAAATATTTCTTTGGACTCGTGATATAATGGAAGCATATGCTAAATATTTTGTTACCTTGTTTCAAGTTTTGGCTTCCAAAGATTTTTTAAAAGAAAAAGATTTTGACATTTTTTAACAATATTTTGATGTAGTATGTGTCATTTTTTTATTGGTTTATTATTTATTTGTTACTATGCTGATATATTTCAAATCCAATGAAAAAAAATGTGTTGTGTTAAATTGTGTAAAAAATTTCTTTTTTAATATATCATTTTTGCATTAACATTTCATCACATTTCAATAGTTGGAAAATGATTTATTGTCCTTATTTTTTTCTTTCATTTTCTTCATCTTCTTTTGTCTTCCCCGCCCACCCTTATTGCTACGTCTTCCTACATCTTCCTCCTTTCTTTTTCCCATTCTTCATCTTCTTACTACTTACACTAGTTCCATACTTCTCTTTGTCTATGTTCATCTTCTTCTTAATGAAAAATATATTTTAAATTGTACAAAATCTATTTTAGTTAGTGTATTCCGAAATTTAAAATAAAATTATAAATTAGGATAAAATTTGGTTGATATTTTACAAGTTTAATCCGGATCATGGAACCAAGATAGATCAGTTCGGTCCAGCTATTTTTTGGGTTGAGATTATTAATTTCAATCAGATTAGGTAGTTGGTTGTTAAACTTGACAAATAAATGGATATAATTTTATTAATTAAATGACCAACTTTTTTGAGTTTGTTAAACTGTACTTTTAATTGACATTGGAACATGAACATGTAATAAAAAATTTAAATATAAATTAAAACATATTTGACATATTAATAAAAATTAATATAATTAGATTAAAAGAACTATATTTTATTATTTTAATATAAAGATCAAAATCAAAATATAAAGACCAAAATCAAATACGAATAAAATAATTTGGATGTAAAGTTCAGAAAGTAATCATATTTGAGCAACCAATAATCAAACCAATGTGTTTGTGTTAGATCAGTTTGAATTTATATGTATATGTGAATATCCCAATTGAGACGAAGAGACACTGTCAGTTCTTTTTAATTTGAAGTTATTGAGATTTTTTGTAGAGAATTTACTTCAACAGATATGAGTAAAATAGTAGATCATGTAATTTAAATAATAGATTTTCATCTGACAAGTTTTATCTGAAAATTTTAATATGAAAATTGTATTTCATAATACATTTAATATGATTCAAAAGAAATATTTAAAAATTATGGAAAACATGTTTTAGAAACAAATAGTCCAGAAATCACTTTTATATAAGATAAATTGTCATTTTCAAAATTAAAGTGTACAGTTAAAAATTATTTGGGGTGCAAGAAGAAAAAAGGACTGGACTAATTAGTGAATCTTTTAGGGATAATTAATTGCTGAAAGGACCAAAGTCTAAGATGACAAGTACTGCTATTTCTATTGCTTTTGTTTTTATTATTATTACAAAATGATATTTCTATTATTTGAGGGAATATAAGTAACAGTTTTTGAGAAAAGAAAATTAATGAACATGGATAATTAGAAAAAATAACTGATTTTTGTCAAAAATAAGTATAAAGGATTAGTGTTAAAAATTAAGAATAATCTCTCTTATGATTTTTAAAGTAATTATAAATAAATATACAATAACTTTTTTGTTGAATGCTAATGTAAAAATATACAATAAGCTTTTATATTTCTTCTTTTTTAAAGGTATTAAATAATTTTCATCGAAGTATGTCGGTTTTTTATTGATAAATGCTAACTAACTTTTGTCGGCCTTTATTAAAAAGTGAGTATGCAATTGAAAATTAATTATTATAAAAGAACATGTCTTTTAATATTTGTTTAACTTTTCTAGAATATGTTTGTGACGTTATATTTTCTTTTTTTTAATGTAAGAACTTAGTATTTTAGAATTAATAATATTCTTAAATAATGAAATTTGATTATTTTAATATTAAAATATAAATAGAATTTTTATATACGAATTTTATTATTTTAAAATTTATTAATATTTTTAGAAATATTTTTTTAGAGTTTTTTATCTTCTTTTAATTTTTGCTCATCATCTATTTATTTGTTTAAAAAATTGCAACCATTTGGCGAGTTTTTCTTTTAGGTGTATAAGTTTGTACATTTGAGTAAATTGAATTTTTACTCTTTTTCTCTTGATCAAATATGTTTTTTTTTTGGTATTTTAATTCTTTTTGTTTACATATGTCATCTATTGGTCATAATTTTAGAATTGTTTTTACATATGAGAAAAACTAATATTCTTAACCTGTGTTGAATGAAATTAATAATTATAAAATCTTGAGTTTAGAATTACTACTATACTTTGTTTGGTATCGAATTAAAATTATAAGAAATGTTATTTATTGCCTTTTATTTAAACTATTTAACAAAAGAAACTCAGACAAAAAAAAAATCCGAATTGATTGAAGCAACTCTACTTAAATCAGTTAAATACATAATGAAATTCAATTTTATTCCATTATTTACTGTTTGATTGGATCCAAAAAACGAACATTAACCAAATTTAACCATTGAATTTTTTAATATTCAAAAGCTAATTAAGTAACTGTAATTAATTATAACTCTTTATTCCTGAAATATATGCTAATAATAATTCTTTAGTGGACTTTTCAACATTTTATTATAGGATCACATTGGTGGTAGTGGTGGTGATTTTTTTTTATTCACTTTTCATACTAGTATCGATGGGATAGTTTTTATTAAATTTATCCTTATTTTAAAAAATAAATATTCATACTTATTTTTGTTTTTGGTATGAATTTATGTTCTACATTCGTCTTTATTAAGAATGGGTGTTTCGTAACCACACTCTAAACTATTAATTCAATATTTTTTTCTTTAAAAAATAAAAATCACAATAATAGAAAAATAATAAGTTAACAATTTTTTTCCGATGTCTAACATTAAACAATAAATTTTTATAAATGTTTAAATAGAGTATCAGCATATAATTTAAATTTCATAACGATTATAACATTCCTTTTTTTTTTTACTTTTATAACATCTTATTTTAATATATTACTACTAAGAAATTTTTTGAATGAAATTGAAAAAGAAAATGAGTATAATTAATACTACAATGAAAGTAAAAGTATCTTAAGAAATAAAATTAACTTAATGAACATAAAAAACTAAAACAAATCGTGAAATAATAAAAGATTGTATGATAAATAAAATTCTTCAAACAAAAAATAATCAAGTAAAATAATAACAATAAAAACTAATTTTTTTGGATTATAATTTAAAACAACATCAAACATATAAGAATGAATATGAATGCATGTCCTTACATTTAAATATTTAAACTTATATCTATATACTATCAATACAATTGAAGATATATTTAGACAATACTAATATATATACATGTAAATTTATTTATCACACCTCTCTTGGTCCAATTAAAATACTCTTTTTTTTCTTTTTTTTTTTGTTGGCCATTAGAAATGAAAATATCTCATATCAAATGAACCCTATGAAAGAGAAAAAAAAAAAGAAAAAACTATTTATGTTATTCCACAGAATGAGAAAGAAGTTGAGTGAACAACATTGTCCCACGTCCTAGTCAAAAACATGTTTGTCTTCCATCAAAAAACATGAGAAAGATTCTTATGTTTCCTATAATTGACTTTATCATAAACCTTTCTTCCAATTCCATACTCATACCCACTAAATTTGAAAACCTCATTCTCATAATAAAAGAAAAGTGATTCCTTTCTCTCTTATATTAACTTATCATTAATAAGAAATTGGGTAAACCATCTAAGCCTACAAAACCATACACCTATACTTAAACTTTCTGCTCACTTTTCCCCCACAATTACCACATTTTCCTACAAACATTATTACCTATCATTTTCCCATCAATAACTTCTTTATTGCTGCTAACCAATAAATTTTTTATGAATAAAGATACTTTGACACTCAAATTATAACAAATTTTTGACACCGAACATGTGTCATAAGTCAATTGGTCTGTGTGTTTCAATTTTTTTAAACATCAAACACACTGACTAATTGACTTATGACACGTGTCCGGTGTCAAAAATTTGTTAAAATCTAGTGTCAAAGTATCATTATCTATTTTTTATAGTTTTACTTTTTCATTATTATTGATTTTTTTATTAATATAATTTCATGCCATAGTCAACTTCTGTTTTAACCTTTTTAATAAATTTTCATTTCTACAAAACTAATCATATTTTTCTATTATATCCAAATTTTATATTATTACATTTGTAATATAAATCTAATTTTTTTATTTTTGTTAAAGTTTTACGTTGACTAAAGACAAGATGAACTCATAATATATAAATAAATACAAATCTTATCTTATATTAACTAAAGATAAGTTTAAAAACTATTTTCTAATATTCTTTTACATAAGATGAATTTTCTTGTATGAGATGAATATCCATCAGTTTCATAGCTATGTTGTTTTAAAAGTCTAAGGAGCAGGTTTTATTTAATAAATATATTATAAAAAGAATTATTATATCTTATGTAATAAATAATTTGTGGAATAACACTGCGTGGACTTCATCTTTATCCATATAAAAGAAAAAGTTTATAAAGTTGCTTCTGACTAATCCCATCTCCCAAAAAGTATAGCCACACTAATGCAATACTTTTCTTCATGTCACCCATTATGAAACTAATATAATAATACAATTTTTAGAGTAATTTATTTAAGGTTTCAATAAATTTAGTCCCAGATTTATTTATTTTTTATTTTTTATTTTGAATACTTGATAATGTTTTTTAAATAAATATTTAATAAATGAAATATATATCTTTATTTAAGTTTTTTTTCTTTCTAAAAATACATGTCATATGAAATAAAAGTATGCATTAACATCTCTGCCTTTAAATGCAGTAAGAACTGGAATTTGGACACTTAATTAATATACTTGGTTTGTTTTGAGTTTTCATTTCCACCATCCTATCTCATTTTTTTTTCAAAATTAATTATAAAAATGTTATAATAACTTAAATTTACATTGTTAACATGACATAATATCACCATATAATATAAATTTATGTAAGTTATTTATTTTTTAAAGCTGCATTTTGGTGAAGGCCTGTTTTGAAGATTTAGACGAAGTACACACGTGAACATCCGTGCGATATAACAACCTTTCCCTTTTTTCTTTTTTTTTTTGAGAAAAGTTAAATTCCACTTTAATATATCTTTGGGATGTCATATACATTATAAGAAATTGTTGGACGGTACGTGAAATTTAATATGATATTAAATTGTTTGACTTCTCTACAATTTGAGATATATTTATATGGCTTTGATTAAAAATAATTACGGCTGATTATTTTAATTAAATGCTTATAGGAAAATTATTCATGGCATTGACTTTGTAAAATAAAATAAACTAAAAAAGTTTACGTCTAAAATTAAAACATAATCTGTCTATGATTTATATGTAAATTAAGTACACAATAAATTCTTAAACAGTAAAAGTAAACTTAAAGCGATATCAGAAATTAATAAATAACTAATTACATTTTTTTTAAATAATCACTCCAGGTAAAATATTGCATTAGATACGACAAAAAATAAAAAGGAAAACTTGTTTTAATCCATCTTCACAAATACCTTGGCATAATAAATAATAAGTATTCAACAATAAAAATTAAAAATAAAATAAAATGTAAGATATTTATATGATTTTTCGTATGAATGAAATCTTTAACCAAACTTGAAGAATTTGTATTATTCTGAATTTCAACTGATAAATTTAAATTTAAACTTATTAAAATCTTAATTCATGTTTTATTTTAATAATTCATTTTTAATTATAAAAGTCGTATCTCTTTAAATCGAGCCCATAAATAATCTCGTTAGTACATTTTTTATGAACTTTATTTAATAATTGTTAAAAATTACCCGTACAACTCAAAGATAACTTGATAATTAATTATGAGATGTTTATAAATTTCCTTGACATTTTCCGAAATATAAGTTTGTAATAATAAGAGAAAAAAAATGAAAAAAATCTTTTCCTAACACAAGACTTTAACTATTCCCAATAACTAATAATTGGGAATATTACCAAAAGTTTCTACTCATCATAAATAATAATGGTAAAGGATAAAATGACTAAAAATTAAAATAATCATCTTATTAATTTTTTAAATGACTATTTATTTAAATCAAATTAACTATGTAAAGACAGTCATATCTTATTACAGTTTAACTTTTTTTTTAAACTCAATTAGTTTTTATAAATACGCATATGTTTCTGTTAATGAATAACAATACAAATTTATTATGCTAATATAATACATCTTAGACACACTTAAAATAAAATTGACAACCAAATTTATTTCAATCTTGACGTAATTTGTTTGTATAAGTCAACATCTATAAACAATTCAATTTATAAATGGATATAACGGATAAAATTACTTGATATAGAATTAATTTTAATCTTTAGTATCTAAAATTTTGTGTTTTTACATCAGTACCTAATAAATTAATAACTTTTGTTTAACTTTATAATTTGTACATTTATTATATATATTTTTATTTAAGACTCTAAAATATATTTCTTTTGTTTTTTTTATATGACCTATCGTATCATGCCAACATATGTAATAACAGATACTTAATATTGATTATTGTTTAGAATTAAATAGTAAATGTGACATCAATAAAGGAAATAGCTAAATAAAAAAATGATCAATTTACTAAGTATGTAATTTGGAGAAAAACTTAATCATTCAAAATAGAAAAAATCGATCACTTGAGGCTTATTAACTTAGTAGAACACAGCCATAATATTAAAAAGTTTGAAACTTTTAAAAATATCTATGGTCAATTTGATTGAATGATGTAGTCCTACTTCCCAACCCAGTTCCCTTATCTTCATGGAAATTATCCTTACCAAGTTTGAACCCTAACAAGGTCATGCACTACAACTTCTGATGATTAAATAAAAGCCACAAAATGAATAGAATGAGTTAGAAGAAAAGAAAAACAAGAAAATAGGGTATAAATATCGCAGAAGATTTTTGAGATGGGATATTATTAGAATAAAGAGAGAAATGAATAGAAAAAAGAAAACTAGGTGGGATGACAAGATGATAGGTAAGCATAGAAAAGGACATTATCGAAGCCTATTATTTTTGTGACAAAACATTATAATATAAACAATCAACCTAATAAACTCAACCAACAATTTTGGACCACGCTTTCATAGAAAAATCTGGTGCTTAACTGCTACCCTTTCTCTCCTTTCACACTGCTTTCCACTCACACTAATATATATAAACACAAAACGCCATCATTGTCCCAACATATTCCAAGAATCTTCTCTCTCTCTCTCTCTCTCTCTCTCTCTCTCTCTCTCTCTCTCTCTCTCTCTCTCGTGTAAGCAACAAAATTCCATCAAGTCTTCTCTTCTTAATGTGTGGAGTTGTGTATGGGTGAGTGTTACTGAATTTCTGTGCCTGCAAGTGCAAGNTCTTCTCTCTCTCTCTCTCTCTCTCTCTCTCTCTCTCTCTCTCTCTCTTTCTCTTTGTGGTGTAAGCAACAAAATTCCATCAAGTCTTCTCTTCTTAATGTGTGGAGTTGTGTATGGGTGAGTGTTACTGAATTTCTGTGCCTGCAAGTGCAAGTTCCAGTTGCTGAGTTGAACGTGCAACTTGGCCACGAGTGCTGTGTTGGCAACATGTGTGTGCAAGAGGGTGAACAAGTTGGTGAGGATATAGAGAAGAACGTTGATAACAGAAGGGTGTCATGGCCTTTGCATTGTGATCTCTTGCATGCCCAGATGGACAACAGGGAAAAAGACTCTTCCTTTAGAACCCCCACTGACCAGATCAGTGTTGCAAATTCATTTCCTGTGAGCATTCACTTTCTTTATCTTCTCTTTCTTCTGTTTCTTTATGGGAGGTCTCATTTTTATGTTTTTTTTTTTTTCTCTGTACTATAGGGTAGTTTTGATATAGTTTGTTGCCACTGTTTCGGTTCTGCTTCGGAGATTTCAATACTATTTACTTGTTATTATTCGTGAATCTTGTTCACTGTTTTTTTCCCCTTTTGTGAAGTGGTGGATTCTTCTGTAGTTGTCCTTTTCTGAAATAGATTTTGGTTTGTGTCTGCCAATATTGCTGTTAATCGTTTGTTTGGATTCTTCTTGTGCATCGGTGAATGAAAAAACCTGCTGCTGAAATATGACCGCCAAAGTTTACATGATCTTGAAATTCTCTCGGATGTGATTATCGGAGAGTGGCTGTTATTAGAATTTGCTGTGGCAGAAATTAGTTAGTCTCAGGGAATAGAGATTAACTTCGGGTACTTGGTCACGTCAATGTGGAAATTGATTGTGCTGTCAATTGTATTGGATTGCATCCCTGCGTGTAAATTGCGATTAGATTTTCCACATGATTCTATTTGTTAGCACAAACTGTAGGTTCATGATTGTCTGTGACTTTCAAGACATGACAGTTAAAAACTACTGAAATTGACACTGAACAGAGTTCCTATCCTCTTAGCCTATTTTAGGAATACTCATCTGTTTCTTACCTTTCATGTCTTTATTGAGTTTGCATAACATCTACTATTTGTGAACTTTATTTCACTGAGCAGAGTTCCTATCATCTTAGCCTATTTTCATTTCTCTGCTATGGTGCTTTTTAGCTGGAAAGCATATGTGAGAATACAGAAACTGTGGACAAAAAGCAGAACCTGATGAACTTTGTTCCTACTCTTCGGTCTGGTGAGTGGAGTGATATTGGAGAACGCCCTTCCATGGAAGATACACACATATGCATTGGAGATTTGGCCAAAAAATTTGGCAATAACGTACTTTCTGAAGAAGCTATTTCCTTTTATGGTGTAAGCTATCCGACCAATTATACTATTTCCTTGTCATAAATTTCATTATATACCATCTTCAGTCAAATTGTATATGTCACAACAATAAACAGAAAAAAAAAATAAAAAAATTAGCATGCACAGTTCAGTCCTGAATAGGCCCCAGCATGAAGGAAGAAAGTAGTCCATGATAGTGATAGACAACTTGAAAGAAAGGACAAGTATCTTGTTGTGTTCAAGTTGTCCAATGATAAGGTCTCTTATAGTTAGATATGTTTTTACTTCTGCAGAAGTGGTCTCATTTCACAATGTTAACTCAAGCCCCCAAAGTTTCATCTCCCAAAACTTTAGGAAGCAAATGAACTTACAAATGGATCTTTTTTGAACTAGACAATGCCCGTATTATTTTAGATGATGTTATGAGCCAAAATTAGGGGTTTACCATTAAATACTTCAATCTGGTTCACAAGGTTCGGTGTTGAGAAGGCTTCCTTGTTTGAACTTTCTTAAAGGTGAGATCATGGATTCTTTCATCATTGTCACCCTCTTCCTCCTCTTCAGAAATTATAAATATATAACCATTCTGAAATCTGACTTAAGACTTCTGAGTAGAGCAAATTGTAGGGAAATTCACCTCAGAAAAAGAAAACTAAACAATTTTCAGTCATTTTGAACAGTTGAATATGCACCCTATTGATCAGGATTTGACATGTAGAGAAAATTATATCTGTGCAGGTATTTGATGGACACGGAGGGAAGAGTGCTGCACACTTTGTTCGTGATCATCTACCACAGGTGATTGTTGAGGATGCTGACTTTCCTTTGGAACTTGAGAAGGTTGTCACAAGGTCATTTTTGGAGACTGATGCAGAGTTTGCAAGATCATGTTCTATTGAGTCTTCCCTATCTTCTGGCACAACTGCACTGACTGCAATTATATTTGGAAGGTGAGCAAACATTCGTTTAGGCTGTTCTTTGGCTTCAAACCAAAGTATAATTTTCACAACTCACAGTGACAAAGTTGCACACTGAATTTGAAGGCAAATTGAATGATAACAATTAGCTGATATGTGTTGAATGGATATTCGATGAAGCTATTTCTATGTTCTAAACAAAAGCCGATGTATTGTATAGGTCTTTACTTGTAGCCAATGCCGGAGACTGTCGTGCTGTGTTATCCCGTGGCGGCCGAGCCGTAGAAATGTCCAAAGATCACAGACCATTGTGCATGAAAGAAAAGATGAGGATTGAGTCTGTAGGTGGATACATAGATGATGGTTACCTGAATGGGCAATTAGGTGTGACTCGTGCTCTAGGGGACTGGCATCTTGAAGGAATGAAGGAGATGAATGGAAAACATGGACCATTGAGTGCTGAGCCTGAACTTAAATTGATGACATTGACCAAAGAAGATGAGTTTTTGATAATTGGGAGCGATGGAATATGGGATGTTTTTCGCAGCCAGAATGCAGTGGACTTTGCTCGAAGGAGGCTGCAAGAACACAATGATGTGAAGCAGTGTTGCAAGGAGATAATAGGAGAAGCAATAAAGAGAGAAGCAACAGACAACTTGACAGTGGTGATGGTGTGTTTTCACTCAGAACCACCACCTCCTGTGGTAGTAGAAAGGCCTAGAGTCAGAAGAAGCATATCTGCTGAGGGACTTCAAAATCTTAAATGCTTGCTAGAAGGATAAAACACTCTTCACTCTTGTCTGCAAGGAAAATGATTTTTTTGAGCTGAGATTATGTGTACATAAATTCATCCACAACATTGAAAATGCCCTCTGGAGGAGATAGAGTAAGGAACACTCCAAGATGCAAGTTCTAATAAAGGCAATACCATCATCTATTTGTTTTTCCCATTATTAATGGGAAAGTGAGAAACTTGAATATGTATAATCTTGCAAAATGTAATTTATACGGACAACATGGTAGAATTGTGAACATCACACTTTTTTCTTTCTTTGTTCGAGGAGGTACTCAAAATGAGAAATAAACATTTAAAGTGGATAAACTTAAACAAAAAACACACACGTCTAAATACAGTAACAGCAGCCTAAAATAAATTTTAATCACAAACTTACCATGAATATGGCTTGCAGAAATGTTACCATACTTGTAGGCTGCTGCTACTTACTAGTATATACATTATGCCGCAAAGGAAAGAAATGAAAGCCTCGTAAAAGATGACGCCCCTGTTTGTGTAACTATCATTAAGACCAGTTTCAATTGCAGTAGTTATTTTAATCTTGTTTCAAACCCTATACTCTATAAATAATCTTGTTACGAGATATTATCCAAATTATTGACTAAATTAAATATATGTAATATCTATTTTTTTTTAAATTTATTATTAAAATGGAATAAGCTTTATGTTAAATTATTAAAATATCTTTAATATTTAGGTAATTTAAAAAACTTATATTGATCTTTTCTATTTTTAATTTTACAAATTTTTAAAAAAGACATATGTAATTATTTTTTATAATTATTTAATGATATTTGACATAAGAGCAAAAAATGTGTACATAACAATATTTTTTATAATTATTTTTTTTCTTTTTTATTTTTTTATAAATTCATATTTTAAATCGTAAGAAATGATATAACTAAACATGAGTAGGATATATTACCAACAAAAAACAGCAAAAAAGTATTAAAATACTACTGAAATTGCTTTACTCTAATCATGGAAAGTTTCCAAAATGCTTATGCATTACAGGCCTAACAAGAAGCAAAGATACGATGAAAGCAATGTTCTCATGTGAGAAAACCATATTTTATTTGATGAGAAAGCAATAATGAACAGTATAACATAAAAAAGCGGTCCCCATCAGCTAATAGTGAGAAAATAATATAAACATCAATTGAACACAATGTATAAATTGATCCCTGAAAAAATTATAATTTTTCCTCTGCATTATCTGGCTGTGGTTTGACTAAAGTCCACAACTACTACGGCAGCTAAGTTGCAAATAGGATTTTGTTGAACCTATACTATGAAGGTGTTAGAAATACAACCACTCGGATAATTACGATCTATGGAGGAAACAAAAGAATTTTACATAAAAAAAGCTGCAGCTTTTTCACACTAAAGAGAGAAGGTAGTAGACTGCTATTTCATTGGCATCCGAGCTTTTATCAGGACGTGAAAATAGCTGAACCATATTCTGATAACTCGCAATGCCAAGCACTTGAAGTTTTGCTTGCATCACATACAACAGGAACTGCTTAAGGCCCAAAGTTCTGAAGAAAACCCCTGAATGAAGATCAAATAGGCAGAATCATCATTTATACAGAATCACATCATTTGTTGATGAAGGTCTGCTGCCTGCTGAGCCAGTTCCACCATCATAGCCTCATCAAAGAACTTATTTATGCTTACGTCCTCACTCATCCCCTGCGAGATTTAATGTAAGAGCAACATGTATTAAATGCTTTGCACTAAGCTAGTTATTTCACAAAAGGATAAAAGCAAATCATGAACTACAAAGTCAATAAATGCTTTGTGTTGTTATCACCAAGAGAGCTCTAAAGAAAAAAAAATTAAAATAAAGGGACCAAAATTCTATAATCCTTAGTGCCTAGAACGAGGCATTTACCTTTCTCCGCCTGGTCTTCACCATAAACTCACGAGCAAGATGCTGGATAGGTGCGGGTTCAAGTGGGCGCAAAACAATGTTTTTGTCCAGAGGATCTCCAGGAACAATAGCCCAATGATCAAAGACTGACAGACAAAACGCTTGACCTTGTGTATGGTATCTCAAGTCTGTCTCAAATCCAAAAGATTCTATCACGGGTAAAAATGCCTGAGATAAAATTGAGAATAAAGTCAGCAAAACATTTTTTAACTACTCAAACTAACATCAAGACCATAGTAGTCTAAAAAAACTAAATTCGTTATAACTGTTTATACGCAAGAAAAGTTAACCACCAACCTTAACGATATAGGCCGGGGTGCCTGGCTGAGGAACATCAGCAGTAACATGTCCACGCCTTCTAGATAATACAGTGTAGATTGCAGATACACAATCAATTGGTGTTTGAATCTGATGCAAAGGCCAAAAGAATAAAATTATTAGTGCAAATAAAAAATATATTCCATTCCAGACATATTTTATTAGTCCATTATTAGCTGGTACGAGGGTCCTTACATGTTCATCAATAGATCAAAATATAAAAAACAAAAAATAATTACAATCAAACTTGACATGCAACCATCATTGAAGCATGATAAGAGTATATACCTCCACATAATACACAGGTTCCATAAGCCTAGGAGTAGCCATGAGGAAGGCTGAATAGGCCACTCGTCTGGCTGTGGGAATGATCTGGCCAGATCCCCGATGAAGTGGTTCAGGGGCAATCCTTGCGTCAACAATCTTGAACTTAACGTTTCTGATGGGTTCATCACACAGAGGTCCTTCTCGTGCACCCCACTGAAATCTGTCAAATGACATAACATCTCACAAATCATAATTATTGTATGATCAATTAAACAAATGAAAATAGCTGAATGTAAGGGATGGTTACCCCTGAACAATGGAATCCTTCACAGCATTCAGCAGATTCTTGTCAACTTCACTTGGCAGAGTATCGTCTAACAGAATATTGGGTCCCTGCATTGTATTTGCACGTGTTACAGAGTCTAAAGGACAATGACAGACTGATAAATAGATCCATAAAGAAAATCTACCTGCTTATCAGGGCCAAATGCCCATATTGACCGTGCAGCAAGAAGATCCCAGTCATATTTTGTCTGGAAAAATTCACCCAGTTTTTTTCTATTCCAGTCAGCGCTAACAACACCATTCTCTATGTCCTCTGCAAGGCCTCTTTCTAATGGCTCGGTAATCTAAAGAATAATCAAGGTCACTATGAGGGTGATGACACAAGCAATAAACCAGCCTGAGATAAAACGGTTCAATTCAAGAACTAAGCCATATACCTACCATAGTTATTTTGTTCTTCTTGTTTGGTGTTTCAGCAAAGCATTTCATTGATGAAGATTCAACAACAGTTTCACAAAATGAGACAACAGGATCTGCTACCTACAACAACAAATAAACAGTTTAACAAATTACAAAAGAACAGTTTCACATAAAAGCCCATGTCTAATAAAATAGAGAACAAATACTTAATGACAGAATAATTGAGTAGGGAAAATTAATAGATCACCTTGACTTCTACTTCAGAATAGAGCTCTCTCAGGTCCTTCATAATTGAATCCAAGTACAGCTCACCAGTCCCTAATATAGTGTGCTCACCAGATTCCTCTACTTTAGTAACTGCAAGAGGATAACTTTTGCTTATTTTTCGCAGGCCCTCCACCATTTTTGGCAATTCACTTGGATTTAATGGTTCGGTAGCTGTTTTTACCACTGACAGTGTATTGAACTGAAGAGGCCGGAATATGTACACATCTTCGTCATAATCCACATTACAAAGAGTGGCAGTTTTCATGATTGAAGCATCCACACCTTCAATTAGGACCCAAGATCCAGGAGGAGCCTCAGCTACTGGCATCCTGTCTCGAGCTTGATACACCCACAATTTAGTTACTTCTTTAACAGTCATATCCTCCTCATCATCCGGTGAGTATCCTTCTCCTAGAACACGTACAGCCTGTCCTGTCTGTATCTTGCCACTATAAACTCTACCAAAGGCATCAAACACACTGCAATCAGATTTTGGATACAGTTTGGTTACGTTAACCATTAGGGGGCCATAAGCATCACACTGAGCCATAGCTTTGTAAATTGACGAGTCTTTAGGACCAGTATATATGTGGTCAACTTTCTTAGTTGCAGCATCCCTCGGGGAAGGTATATGCTGAACAAGCATATCAGTGAAGCCTGAAGCTGGACCAAAAACTGAGCTACATGCCAACCTTAGCAAGGGTCTGACATTTAATCTGTAGGCCGCATTACTTAGTGTGACTCCTAGTTCAGCAAGTGTAGTCTCTACACTCTTTTTATGCTCCCCGATCACTTGGCTGTATATCTTGTAAAGAGGCTCCAGCACAAACTCTACAAAAGATCGCTCGCCTCCACTGGCAGGGGGCTTCTTTTTGAAGGCTCTCGTATCTGGATGAAAATAATAGTCTCCCCACAGTCGAGAGGCAAACTTATTAGCTTCCAAAGGAATTCCATGCAGCTTCCCATACAACTTAGCAAATGACTGCAACGTAAAGGACCATCCAGCAGTACCACTAGCAAAACAAACATTTCCAGCAACTGGATCCACAACTTGAACATCACCAGCAATCGAGGAGGCAGCAGATATGTGAGTATTAATAACCTCCAAAGTATGCCTTATTTTATGATAAGCATCCTTAGGCGGCAACTTAAGTTCAGTTATAAGCCTGTCAACCTAGAGTCAAAACATGAAAAATAAGACTAGAACTTAAACTCTCCCTTGACATCAATCAAGAAAAGTTTACCTTATTGATTACAACCACAATCGGCAACCGGTCCTGAATAGCATGACGTATTGCCCTTTCCGTGTTTACCTACAGACCACAACACACACAAAAGCTCAGTGTTTAGCAATTTACAACCATATCACAGTAACTAACTACAAAGCAACAACATTCTTTTTTGGTTTTTCATATAAATAGCGCTTTTTTGGTTGGACACTAAATGAAAACACCCCTTCTAACAGAGTTTCAAATCGTGGTTATGGGAGGACAAATCACATGAAAATAACAACTCAATGTTCTTTAGCTTCTCCTATATAGGCAGTACTTTAGGAGCTATGAAATGAAACGCTAAACCTAAGCAACTCTCCTGTGAGATTCCAACCTGAGTTCATCACTCCAACTCCAATGCCTAAATGTCTAAACACAAAAAAGTATAATAAGTCATACCATGACTCCTTCAGCAGCATCTACAATCAAGACAGCGCCATCAGCAAGCCTCAAAGCCGCGGTCATTTCATCGGAGAAATTAACATGGCCAGGCGTGTCCATGATGTTACACAGATACGACTTGGAGTTGCTATCCTCCAGCACAAGCGACATGGGAATAGCCTTGATCGAAATTTTCCTCTCCTGCTCATCAATCCGAGTGTCCGTATACCGCGTGTGCTTCTCGCTCTGAGGATCAAAAGTGGACATGTGATGCGTCTGTTCCACGAGCATGTCCATGAACACGGTCTTCCCGTGCTGCAAGTGACCCACCAGCGCCACGTTGCGCACAAGCGTAGGGTTCGACATAAGCCCCAGGAGGAACTGAGAGGAGACATAGGTGGAGGAGTCCTTCACTCCAACCTCGAACTTGATGTTCCTCACGGGCTTGATGATGGGTTGCTCCAGGGGCTGCTCGTCCTCATCCATGACTAGGGTTTCAACGTCGTCGCCGTACACCTCCTCTGCGGTGGGGTAGTACTTCTTGTCCTCCGCCAGCACCACCTGGTTCTCCACGTCCTCCGAGATCGTCGTCATCCATCCGTTGTTCGGATCCTCGCCGTCGGACGGGGCTCCACCGTCGGAACCGTCAGCGTTGTCGTCGGCTTCGGCGTCGGAGTCGCGGTCAGATTCCTGGTCAGACTCCATTTCCGGGCCGATGTAGTTGCCGAACTCGTCGTACAAGCTATCGTCCATGGCGGAATGTGAAGCGTGGATAGTAGAAGAGTGAGTGTGCGCGGGCAATGCTCTCACCGTCGTTTCAAACAGACGGAGAAGGGGTTTTCGGGTTTTAGGGTAATAACCACTCGATAGGACGGTAGGGGAGATAGAATTTCAAGGGGACTGGACCAGGCCCGGTAGAAATAAATTAGTGCGGCCCACTATATTTCTTACTAGTATAATAACGCTTATTGCTTTATGCACCCCATAATTACAAAATGCACTTCCATACTAAAAGAAATGGGGGAGTATACTTTAGAAGAAAAGAAAGAGAGAGAAAATGTGGAAAAAGAAGTTCGTCCTGGAAAGATTTTTTTCAAATAACATTTTATGTGAAGTGTTGCATCAAACCATTTCATGTGAAGTGTTTCGGAACAAAAGCTCCAAAAAAAAATTTATAAAATTTTTCAAAACATATAATTGTGAAGTCACTTTTATCAAAGAAATTTGTCATTTTGAAAATTTTGAAGTTGAGCGAAAATATTTTGAGAGTGGAGGAAGTGAAAACCTACGATTATATGATTAAAAGTTTAACAAACCAAATACAGAGAAGTCTGAAAAATTAAATTTGTATGTAAAGTATTATGTGGTTATTTTGTTAAGTATGATTTACCAGAAGATAAGATATAAATTTTTAAAATGTTGTGGTCTTCTAGTAAAAAATATTTCCTATAATATCTTAAGATTTAATTGTTCTTCCATTGTATTTTAAACTTCTTTGGGAGAAAATGTAATTTAAAAAAATACATATCATCATGTTATTATTTTTTTAGTGTTGTCCTTGTTTTATACATATATTCATTTTTAAGTGTTATTTCTTTTTCATGTAATGTATAAGAAATAGGTATTTTGATTTATTTAACAAGAAGAACAACACGTGTGTCGCTGTAATTTAAGCATTATCTTTCGAAGTATTCCACTCTAAGTTTTATGAATAATTCTATTAATTTTTATCTTCATTTTTTTAAATAAAATTACAAATTAGTCCATGTAACATCCCAATTATATTAAAGCATAATATAATATAGAAGTCCATAATTATAATATAGAAAAGCAGTTGGAAGTAGAATGACAGTTAAATATAAGATTACAGTCATCCAAATATAACTCAAGAGTTTGAACTTCAAGTAAGAGAGGTCTAAATCTAAAACTTAGACATAAAGAGTATAACAAAATGGTACAAAGATAAGAGTATTCCAAAATGACATCAGGTAAAAGAAAGAAATCCTAGGGAGAACTAGGCTGCAGCGTCAACCTCCTCTAACACTTGCTCCAATGGAACCTCCTAAACGACATTTGCTCTCCTCCAAGTGGATGATCATCGCAAGAGAAAGCATACCCAAGCAACATACAACACAAAAGTAAAGGTGAGCTAGGTAAACAAACAACCTACATAAAATACAGTCAATCAATGTCCTCATGCTTAATTAAATATAAAAAGAACAAGCAAGGCATACCAACCACACCATGCATGAAATACTCAACGTGATTCATCCGAATTTGGTATAATTGTCTAGCTATTGGTCGTTTTTGCACTTGCATAGTTCAGTTGGCCCATCCCCAACATTATGCAAGGTAAATCCCCCAATTTGTCTATGTCTAAACTCCAAAACTATAGATGAGGGCCTCCCTCTACTCTCACCACTCACACTGTTCTTCTCTATCTGAGCATGAACAATGCTTTGAGTGTGGGGATAGACATACCATTTCAAAGCTCCCAACATTATACAGACAACAACAACATCTCTACAATCACATCCACTCATCTCACCCTGAGATGTTCAATTCACACTCAAGTTCATCAATTCACAGTCATGTTATTTCAAGTCACACGAGTCACCTAGATAGACATACATACATGACATTCGGTA
>NC_028357.1:43483202-43538740 GCF_000741045.1 Vigna radiata var. radiata
TATACCAACTCTTAACTTATATGTATATATTGAGAAACGAAACAACGTGTATGTTAGCCAAAAATTTAATCTAACGTCAAACTTAATAGTTTTAATACTTATAATATAATATAATATTATATATAATTTAACCTGTCAAGTTTTCATACTGTTATATATTCATATAAAAGTTATATATTATTATATAAAGTATGAGAATAACAGCAAATAATCATTTGATAAAATATTATAATATAATATACTAAGTTCATCCAGCAAATTATAAGACACAAACCGTTAATTCTATAAAAAGTAACTTTAATTCTAAAGGTTATCAAACATATTCTGAACAACTAGTACCCCATCCTTATTTCAATATCAAGTTTTTAATATTAAAAGTGATCCTTACACATATTTTCTATTAACCAAAATTTTTAACATTTCAACTTCATTTAATAATATTTTGTGTGTGTGTGTGTATATATATATATATATTACACTAATCCCATAAATAGTTACGAAACAGGAGACATATGTATCCTTATATTTTACTACTATTCAAACAGAAAATAGAGGAGAACTATCATCTTCTCATACCATATAACACTCCAAACATCAAATTACCTATTTCTCACCCCAATTTGTATATTATGCAAACACAAAAACACATGCCAATATGTATACAGTATTACAGAATCTAGTATGTCATAATATAATCAATTACCCAAAACAATTCAACATCAATTTAACAATTATTTCGTACTCAGATCATCAATACCCATATGACTAGAAAGGAATAGCAAGAAACATATCATTCATCACACACACAATTAAACATACTAGATAGCTCCCCTTACCTGGAAATTTCACAGCTCTATACCAAAGCTTGGTTCTACAGTATCCCGGGTCACACCGAACTTAGACTGCACCCGGCGAAATAACGATAGCCCAACCGGTTCAAGTTAAAGCTCTTGACGTTGCGGACGCTTGGGCACTTCCTAAACGAACATGCAATGGGTCAGCGAACTTGGAGGTTAGAGAGAAGGCAGGAGTTTTGGAGAACTCAGTCTTTCTAGAGAGAAGATCATTCTAAAAAGAAAAGTTGGTTCTGTTTTCTTTTCAAGAACTCAACATAATTATAAAACTATTTTCCTTATTACTAAAATACCCACTTCTTTAAACTTAATTAACTTTTTATCCATATTTTTTTTAATATAATTTTTATATATATAATCATGTCCTTACAATTTATATTTTTTTTCTTTAGTGAATAGGTTATTTGAGATAGTCTCTCGTTTTATCTTTATCTCTAATCTAATGTTGTGTTTTTCAAATATGATTGGCTGTTCATTCTCCTAAAAAAAACTATTTTAAAAAGCTTTTATATCTCTTGCGCGTGCCTCCGTTCTCCTACACTCTAACTTTCTCTCGAGCTTTTTCTTGAGTCTAAATTTCTTTTTTCTTAATTTTTGGTTGTTTAAATAATACATTTGAAAATATTAAAATTAGTGTTTTTGAAGATAATAGATAAATTATATAAAATAAAATAACAAAAAAGCTCCATCTCATGTTTCTCTTCTTGCTTAAAAAGTATCCGCAAAATAACATTTTGTTTGAAGTTTGACGTTGTTGATCTATCTTACCAATGTAAAAAAAATAAAAAATAAAAAATTATTCATAAATAATTTAAGTTTGCTTCTAAATTATAGATCCGTATTTCACCTTATCAGATACGATGAAAAATACCAAAATAGCAAAAATACGATGGATCAAAATAGCTAAAAAACATAGACACGGCAGTGTAAATACGATGGAAAATACCAACAGGCACTTTCAATAATACATCATACATATGTAGGATAAGCATATTTATTCATAAGCTCCATATCCATATCCATATGCATTACATCAGAAGCGATGGTCGTGGCGTGGAGGGGCCGGAGGGTGGTGGCCATGTGGTCCAGGAGCAGCTTGCGGCGGCGGAGCAGGTCCATGATTGGGTGGCCCGGGCTGGTGGTGAGGACCTGGACCGGACGGGCCACGGTGAGGTGATGGGCCGGGGGGGCGATGGTGAGGTGGTGGGCCGGGTGGGCCTGGCGGGGGAGGGTTTTGCATGTTTCTTCTCTTTGTTGGTGAATTGATTAAGCACACTGAAGCTGGAGGAAACCTTATATATTGAAAGCAATGATTTTTATTTCTATAAACTACAATTTTGGACCAAAGCAAATAACTTGTTCCTTATCTTCTAAGAATCTACTAGTCAATGTGTCGGTTTTGTTGTTAGTAGTTGAATAACTAACATTCATCTTATAGCACGCGAAGAATTTAAGCTCCACTTGCAGGTTTATATAGCTATAATAACAATTTACTAGTTTAAAATATAAAAGAATTTATTCAAATAAAAATTAATAAATAGGAATTTGATAATATTTTACCTAAATTTACATTTCAATAATAATTTCAACACAACTTATTGTCACCTACACGCTCCCGTAGTTTAGGACAAAAAAAAAAGTAGTACATTTTTTTTCTAAATTTAAGTATATTGAATTTGAATTGTTTGTATTTTAAAATTATTTCTAATTAGAAAAATAATTTAAATTTATTGAATCATTTAATTTTATTGTTTGAATCTAGTATTTCAATTTCCGTCAAATGCTAAAATTCTAAACACGACATAGGAGTGGAGTAGTTTAACCATTGTATATTTCAATAAGAAAAAATACAGCTTGCATCCACTAAAATGAAATCTCATCATATTAAGAAAACTTTATAAATTAGCAAATAACTTTCACCTTCATCTATACATAAAAAATACCAATCAAAAAATAATTTTTATAAGTTTCAGTTAAAATAAATTAACATACGTATGATGGAAATAATTTCACTGACATTGTTAAAAAAATTAATCTATTTGATAATAAAATGGTCATATATCTTACACATTCTAGGTTGCCTTAGTTTTGCCTAATTTAAATTTTTAGGAGACGAACAAAAATTGAAAAGAAAAAACATAGGTTTAATTATTTTGATAGTTCCTATTTTCTGGTGACTTTTTTCAATTGGGTTCCTCATTTTTTCTTTTTCTCAATTGGGTTCCTATTTTTGAAAAATTAAACCAATTAGGTCACTGTCGTACTAACACCGTTAAAAAGAGTGACACGTGTCAGCTCGTGATTTTTTTGAATTTTTTAAATATATTTTTAATTATTTTTATTTTTTTTCTTTTAAAAATAAATTTTGCCACGTGTCAAGTTGATATTGTGCCACGTAGCAATGACAGTGTGAGGTGGCACTGACAGTGCACGTGTCACTGTCATGTCATTGCGTTTGTTTCAATTTGGTCCTGTATATTTTGTTCTAATTTGGTCCTTGTATTTTTATTGTCTCAATTTAGTCCTAATTCTTTTAAAAATTTAAAAAAAATTGTTCCTTCCCAGATAAAATACGGTATGTATATTTTCCAAATTTTTTTCTTTAAATTTGTTTCTGATAAGCAAATTATTAGTAATGATGTATTTCAAATCGAAATATTTAACTCTAGAAACTTTTTATGAATTGTTGAGGAAGTATTGAGACTATTTACCTTCACAAAAATATTTATTATTGAGATGTTAACTTTTATAGGTTACTCATTCATATCATTTAGGTTAAATGATTTCTTGACTACCGTATAAATAAAAATGTGTCATATGTTAGTTTGTAATTTGTTTATTTTTCTAATAAAAAAATTAATTTGTATAAATTTCTTTGTAAAGATTTATATACAAATAAAATTTTGTTTGAACTTGGAGAGAAACAAAATTTTTAGTTTTTTTTAAAAAAAGGACTAAATTAAGACAAAATAAGAATTAAGTAACCAAATTGAGACAAATTAAAAATATAGGAGCCAAATTGAGACAAATCTAATGACACATGGTCTGATAGTGACACGTGGCACTGTCGGTGTCACCTCACATTGTCATTGTCATGTGGCTCAATATCAACTTGACACGTGGCAATTTAAAAAAAAAATAAAAAGTAAAAAATAAAAATTAAAAATATGTTAAAAAAATTCAAAAAATCACGAGCTGACACGTGTCATCTGTTAGTACGGAACTAACAACAGTGACCTAATGACTTCAATTTTTCAAAAATAGGAACCCAATTGAGAAAAAGAAAAAAATAAGAGACCTAATTAAAAAAAATCACCGAAAATAAAGACTATCAGAATAATTAAACTAAAAACATAAAACCCGTTAGCCTTATTTGAATATTTAGTACATAACCAACTTTTTTTATTACTTTGACCATTATTTTCAAACCATGTGTTGGATAGAAAACAGTTAACACAAAAGCAACGGTGTAGATCAATTTCGTTTCAAAAACATCACATGTACGGTTTTAACGGCTATAAAAATTAAAATAAAATAAAATAAAAATTAAACATTTTTTCGTTTTCTTTTGTCCCGTAAAAAATTTCCCCAAAACCACTACCAAATAACAACTATCTATTTATTAATTAATTAACAAGTTTTAAACACAATTTTTTTATCACATAACTTGACCCTCCAAGTACGAATTGAGTCAAGAAAGAACCGTAGAAAAGAAAAAGGATCTGAAAAAAGAAAAAAAAAAAAAGAGATAGTTTAGGTGACACGTTTGTAGAGTGAAAGAACATGTGACGTTGTACCCAATTTAAATTCAAACAAAGTAAGGAACAAATGGTTGGTCTGCTTATTCATCATTTATGGTAGAAAGAAGAAACGCGCAACTATGTTTTGCAGACAAAGTCAATAGTGTACCGTATACAACATTGTTACAAACCATTGTTTTTTTTGTTGTTTTTCTCTAAATTACTTGAAGTAACATTTTTTTGTTTTGATGAGCTTGGCAAATTATTATGCTCTATTATCACGCATCTCTCTTTATTGCGACCAATTACACAACAAAACAAAAAACAGACCACATTTTTACTTGCTCTGAGCTGTTTTGGATTTGGCTTTTTGGTTCTCCAATCTGTCTTCTGCTATTATCATTTGCCTCTTTTTCTTTTCATTTTATTTTCAAACTTAACATCATTTTAGCACCATCTCATTCATTACTTTCACTACTCTTGCATACATAATAATGATAATATATAATTCACCAATTCATATCTCTATTAACCTTTCAGACCCTCTAAATGAATCCTCCTCTTAAAATTTTATGTATTATTTCTTTGGAAGCTTTTCTTCTACTGTTAATAATAAATATCGTTAAAAATTATTTTGAAAATATAAACTATATTTTGAATATGAAATTTTTTAGCTTGTGGATATTTTTCAACATCTTTTCCTTTTCAACTTCATGGGCACTCTTTTTTCGGTGTAAAAGACTGATTTTTTTTTTTTTTTTACATTCGATAAAACTAACCATCATAAAATATATTTTCAAAGGCACAAAATTATTTTGATTATAGCCAATAATTGATATAACGAATTATACCTATAATTGATTATTAAATAAGTCTAAATTTTGCAGCTATTAAAAATACACAATAATAGACATAAGATTATTTCAGTTTATCCAATGTTTTTTAATTCTAGTTTCGATATCCAACTATGTTAAATAACACCGAAGAGAAACTTCTTATTTCTAAATAATTTCGTTCTACTTAAACAATATTTTATTTAAGGGTGTTTTCTGATTGAAAGTTTGATAGTGCAAACTCCAATGTATTTTAAAGAAGTGACAAAGAAGTTATACTTATAGTCTTCTTTGAGTCAAACTTGAGTTTTTTTTTTCACTTAAAAATACTAATAAATATTATTTATCATATTTTAAAACAGGTTTAGAAAAAAAAAAGATGATAAAATAAAGTAATAATATTAAAAAGACAATAAGAAAAACACTCTATGAGTATTTGAATTGAGAGCCCCCAAAGTAGGGAAATAATTGAAAATGAAGAAAAGCTCCAAGTTGGTATGCTTTCCATTGTGATGAAGCAATAAGCATCCACATCTTACATCTAGCTAGCAAGCAAGCTACTTGGTTGTGGTGTGTTCTTTCTGTGTCTCTAATCTTCTCTTCTCTTCTCTTCTCCTCTTTTCTCTCTCTTCAATACCATGGGTTCCTCCTCTAGTAGACCTGCCACTCGCCCTTCTGCTTCTTCTACTCACAGGGTCAACCGCTTCAGATTATCGTCTCTTCTATGTGGCACCTCCACCTCTCGCTCCATTCATCAGGTACCCTTCTCCGTCTTCCCCCAAAATCCTTTCTTCCACCCTCTTTCCTTAATACCCTTTTCCTTTTTCACGTTCTCTTACGCTTTTAAAATTCAAAAATTTGATTTTTCACATCTGGGATTCATCCATCTGATCCCTTTTCTTGATCACAGGGATAAATAAAAGTAAAGCATATCTGATATGTGTCTGTTTTCTTTAAAATCCGTTGTCTCCTTCTTTTTTTTTTCTGTGTAGTTGTAAATGCAAATTTAGTTTTTCAAAGGGCAAAGCCAATCGATTGAGCTTGACTTAGGGATAGAATTTTGTAGAAGTATTGCTTGTTTTTAGGTAGTTGTTTTCCTTTTTCGGAATTGCTTGTGTGAGATCATCTTTCATACATGAATTGATTGTCATAGTTGCTGGAGCTTTTAGAATCTGGTAATTTATCAATTGAATTGTACTGGTTGACGTATTTGTGCTTAAACAATGGAACTATCAGCTGTTGAAGCCTAATTGCCCGTTGTATCAATCATTGTCAGATTATTGGGTTTGGCTTATTGTTATTGTTTTCGCCGGGTGGTTTTAATGATTCAGTAAATGGTGCAAATCTCTAACATCTCTAAGATTTTGAATTCGCCATTCACTGGCTAGCAGTGACGCTCATTTACTTTGTGTTGATTCGTCTGAATTTTGGAGACGAGTTGGTCAATATTATTTTTTGCGCTTTTGAATCTATACAAGGATACATTCCAAAGATCATTTATGTTCTAGACTCATTGAATACTTTCGAGAGGAAAACATAACTTGTTAGTATTGTTTGAAATTCTGTGCACTAGCTATGTTAAATAGATGGTACAATTTGGGGAAGACTGTTTAAATAATTGAAGACAGGTTGATGCAGGAAGTGATATTCTTATATTGTGTTTTTAGATGGAAGAACATTCATCTGAACTTCAGGTTCATTTAGCAAGAAATTTTGATGGTGAAATTCATAAAGTCACTGAGGAATCATCTTTATCATGTACAGAAGCTAGAATTAGCTGCAGTCCCCCTGCTGAAACTTCAACTTCATCTGATATGAGAANCGAATTCCATGGGAATACTAGTGCTGGAAGTTCTTATCGAAACGTTGCAACACAGAGTCAGAGGGACTGCTTGTCTGAACACGAGGAGCAAGCCCCTCCTTGTCAGGTAAGTGCTGGTCATAGTGGTCGTGAATCATATAGTGATAGTAGCAACACAGCTAGTACTTCATTTGTAGCACAGCAGTCTTCAGATCCAGTCTCTGTAAATGTTTCTGCTAACAAGGATGTAGTTAATGACGTTAATAATCCAGTGGTTAGAGGTGGTGTCTCTCAAGTCTCTCACGAGACAGTGCATCAAAGAAGTTCATCCCCTCAGGAGCATGTGAATTTCAGTTCTGGGGAAATTTCTGTTGAGAATCACACTAGTGCATTCATATCTATCCAAAATTCTTCCAACTTTGTTTCTCAAGGTTCCAACTCAGCAGCAACTTCTCAAGGACCAGAAGAAGAACCATGTCGTGAGACAATACCTTCAGGTTTAGGTATTCTTGTATCCAATCGGGAAAGAGGAACAGGAAATGATAGTGTGCTTCAAGTTGACGTAGTCACAATATCTTCCAACATTTTGTCTGGAAGCAATGCCGATGCCAATGATCATGACGCGAGAAGGAATGGTAGAAGATTATTTTGGGATGCTTTTTCACGGCGTAGTTCTAGAAGGCTTGGTGACTCTCCAACCATTGTCTTCTCTACTGGAGGTGCCGATGATCCTGGATCTCAAGATCGATGGCTAGTTGATTTCGGTGGTGATTTGTCAAATGATGGAGTTGGAGGAGCTTCTGCATATATGGGCAGCAGAATTCACAGATTGAATGAACGAAGAATGCGGCACTCAAGATCTGAGGTGATTTTGAAAATTTGGAGCCTCAAACTGCTTATATCACCTACTTGGATTTGTTATCTGGGTTCATGACCCCTTTCATGTTGCTTAAGCTGTTTGATTACTTTTATAGATCTGGGATAGGCTTCGTGGCGGTTTTGACGAGATTGGGCGATGGAATTCATGTCCACTAGGACTCCATGCAGATGGCATGTGCTCATGTGAGTCTTCTCCAATGGCTGAGGAATCAAGCACTCGAGCAAGTATTTCAAGAATAGTCATGCTGGCCGAGGCTTTGTTTGAGGTTTCAACCTTCTCTCGTATTTACTGTTTGCTACTAGTTTTTCTTGCACTGTTTAAACTCTATACATCTTAAATTTTAGTTTTGGTAGTGCTGAAAGAAGTCATCTGGTGTTGTGGATTGCAGGTTTTAGATGAAATCCATCGGCAACCGGGATCACTGTCTCTATCTATGGTCTCACTCCCTGCCCCTGAATCAATTGTTGATTCCTTTCCCCTGAAATCTCACAAAAAGGTTGAAATGGCTGATGGAGGCAATGATGTTGAACAGTAAGGGTCATAATCCTATAGTTGTGACAATCAAGTATATGTTTTTTTTTTTTTTTTACAATTTCTCAAACATTAGTTTTGAATATGATAGATGTTACATATGTCTGGCGGAGTACGAAGAAGGGGACCAAATACGAGTTCTTCCTTGTCTCCATGAGTATCACATGTCATGTGTGGATAAGTGGCTTAAAGAAATACACGGGTACTGTCATTATAACCAAAACTGGTATTCTTTTATCATTCTTTTTTAGATAATAACTTCTCTACCATTCCTCTTATGCAGTGTATGTCCTCTGTGCCGTGGCAATGTCTGTGGAGGGTTCACTGAGTCTTCTGCCAACTCAGAAGTGCAATCTCACTGAAATTGTACATAAAATGTAAATATTTAAATTTAGACCAAGCTTCCATTTGGGTCCTCTTAAAGATACAAACTTGACATCAACATTGTTCAAGCTATTGTCATACATAAACTTCACCAAGAGACTGTTTTGGTGTCACCGAAAATCTCCAAAGGACTAATTTGACATCACAGATCTTTAAGAGACTAAATCAATACGAACTATACCTTAGAATAGCTAAAAACAATGGCTTAAAGCATATTCGGCCACTGCCAATGATATGCATAAAACATTTTTAGAGTCTGGAGTACAAAGTCAGATTTTTATGATCATCCCGTAGTCTTATTTTTCTAGCACATATTCATATGACACAGCTGATTTATACTGTGTCTGGAACTTTATTTTTCATTTTCCATTCATTGAACCGAAGGAACAAAACAAAAGGGAATGGAGTTTGTCACTTCAATAGAAAACTAAAGAATGGAAAATTAATGTGATGATTTTTCAGTTTTGTTCTTCATTTATGGGAAAACATAAACACAGTTCTGGTCCAAATTTTAATTAATCAAAAAATATTTTCTGATACTTTTTAATTATGTATGTGCATTTCACAGGCTATTTCTGTAATTAGTTAAACTTTTCCTTCAATCTTCTAAAAGTTATATATCTGCATTTTCTTTCTATACTTAATTTTATCAATTGTTTGTCCTTTTGAGTTTCTGCTTTTCTATATTTATCCCTAAATTTAATCTTTTTTTTTTTTGTAAAGAATTTGTGAATCGTTAACAATAGTCTTATTTTAATTATAAATTGTTCATCCGAAAAGGAAAATGACTTAAATATTCAAAGATATTCATTTATTTAAAATATCAATTATATATAAAACATCATCGGTCTTATACAATAAATGTATTAGAATATGTTATAAAACCTTAAACTTTATAAACTGTTCATTGCAAATAAAAAACATAATTTTTATGTTCGAAGATATTTGTTATAAAAAAATATATATAATGCATAAATTTTAATATGCTGCACTTTTAAATGTGTATTAGAAGTTTGAATGGGACAAGTTTTACAATGATGAAATAATTATATCCTAAATTAACAAAGTAATCTTTGGTTTATCACCAGAAATGCAGGATTATATAGAGTAGAAACATTGATAGCCTTGGCTGAAAGTAGGTTATCGACAATAGAGACAGTAATTACAAATTATAGGTTTTTTTGTCTCAAATACAACGGATACTCTACGGACGAGCTTCGTAGAGAGGAAGCATGATCCAGACCTTAAACTAAGCAAAACCATGAGAAAATGGATTGATGTTACTGCTGCGAACTGAGTTTGCACGGTGCCCAAAAGGGTTTGGGTGAGTGTTTTCGTCATTGTCAAATGTTGTTGTTGTCCAGCGCCTAGAGTTGCTGTGTCGTTCTCTAGCAACGTTCCGCATGTTCTCCATTTCCGCAACATGGTCTTTGAATTCTTTCTTCACAACGTCCAGCACAACATCACCATATCGGTCACACCAAGATCTTCAATTTCAAAATTACATAAAATCAAGTTATCCAGTGCTGAAAATTCAACGTTTTCAACGTATATGAAGAGGGGTTTGTGTTGTTGACTCACTTGGGAAAGTAGTTTTTCAACTCAGCCTTGTCCACTGGAATTCTGGTAGAAATTGCTTCGATCTGATCATTACTGTTTGTACAAGTAACTTGTCAAGTTTCATATTTAACAAAAAGCTAAGAAAAATGAAATACGTATGAGATTGTACTAACGAAAATTTAAGATGTGGGTTTGTGCTGCTGAGTTCTGTCTGAATTCTAGACAACTCCTTTTTTATCTTGTCTCCCAAAACCTGTTTATGGTGTACAAAAGATTTTGCATTACATGCCTAAAATCAACTGAATAAGGAAATGAGATTCATGGATCGAAAGGAAGGGAGGATTGTGAAACCTTATCTATGAAAAAATCAGATGGAGAACCATCAGAATGCAACTTCTTCTTCATTAACTTGGTGTCTGGTCCCTCCCCAAATCCCTTTGCAAAGGGACCTGAAAAGGCCTCATTATCTGACCTCTCATTATGTGACAAAGAACATGTCTCATCTTCTGACTCATTTCTCTTCCATTTCTTGAATCCTTCAAACCCCCATTGCTTTTTGACCGATTTCCCTGATCTTTGACCTTGCTCAGCATCACCACCACCATGTGTCCCTTTTTGCTCCTTATGAAACAAAGACCTAAATGGTTTCCTCTTTAACTTCTCCAAACCACTACTCTCCTTAACTGCTTCTGGAGGCTCACTTTCCTCCATAAGAATTGAACCTCCTTCACTCTGTGCTCCCTTTGTTTGACCATCCCAGAAAGGGTTTTCATTTTTTGCAGACAAAGAAGGTGAATCAAATATGCTCTTTTCTGTCCCATTTTTCCCAGCTCTGCCAAAGCCAAAAACCGAGGCAGCTCCTTTAATCTGCTTCATCGATGATCCCTGATTAGATCTGCTCTTACAACCCAAATTCTCTTTGTTCACAGAGCATTTCTCATCCTTCAAGTCAATCACCGACCACTCTTCTTCCAAATTCTCTTTTGACTCCTTAGTCTTTGCCACTATCACATCCCTGGCTTCAATCTGAGCTCCTTGAGCCGCCAGCCTCTGAAGCAATGGCCTCTTAGAAGAATGGTATTCCTCTTCAGAAATGCACTTCGCATACAGAAGTTCCTGGTGACAAAGAAAAATCCAAGTTTCAACAAACATTTTGCAATATTGATAGTGAATTTTAACTTTGTAAAAATGCATGTTTTAATGTTTCATATAACCCAAATAATTACCTAAACTATTTCATTCAAAATCAATTCTAGATCTATAATCAATGGCTCAACACAAAATCAAATATGCGAACATTTACCTAAAACCACTCTAAACCTGATACTAAATTATCTATCGTGAATCCAAACTGAAAAAGATCCAAAGATTTGCTTTCTTTCATTGAAAATTTACTCTGATTCAAACTGACCTGGAGAAAGAGAAGCTTGTCTCTCACTATAACAGGGTGTTCTTGTTCTGGAGGAGAAACAATGAGGGTGTCTAGCAAGTGAATTCTGAAGGCAGAAACCTCAGATTCAGCCACAATGCCTTCTTTGTGGAGACCCATCAAGTTTAACACCTGGTGGAAAGAGTCTTGCTGCCATTTAAGGTTGTCCGATTGCAACTTGGACAATTTGTGTTCTGCTGCAGGTAATGGTCGTTTCTTGAAGCTAAAAGGAAGAATGGTCTTACACAGCGAGGTGATGGAGTCATGGAGGGTTGAGTAGTAAGTGGGCGTGTAATAGGAGTACACCATTATGGATTGATGAAGTTACAAGAAAGTCTCTGAACAGAGAATGTGACTTTTGTGGCAAAAGAGTGATGATGTTTTTAGTTTTGTAGAAGTTGAAGAAGGTGTCTGAAATTATGAATTCCTCAGATTTTGAATTTTCGAAGAATACTATAAACAGCCACTTCATGCTACAATTACAAACTAGCCGTTGTGAATGTGAAAGAAACACCTATGCATGTGACCAGTCCCAATTTGTTCTCATTAATTATTGTTTTCCTTTTCATAATGGAATAAAAATAAGTTATTTTTTACATTGTTTTACTGAAAATAATATTTTTTTAAATTTTTTTTACAGCATTTAATCAAATTTTTTTACTGTTACTATCTTTTCCTTTTGGTTGACTGCTTCATGAAAATATATATATATATATATATATATATATATATATATATATGCATTTTTTATACATGTAAGATACATAATATAATTATCAATGAATATGAGATATTATTTGTGAATGGGGGTATCTTTTAATAAAACTTTTGTTTTACTTATTAATAAATATATTGATTTGCTCTTTATAATAACTCCGCCATTTTTAAAATATTACACATCAGTAAAACTTTTGTATTACTTATGGAAAATTCATTTAAAAAGTAACAAAGTTATAATTAAATTCATATATTTATTAAATATTAAAATAAAATATGATAAACTAATTTTGAAAGTACTAATATTAATAGAAATCAAATTTATAAATTCCAAAATCTTATGTAACTCTTATAGTTCATATTCTAATGTTTCATTATTTGGAAGTAGGGGTGATAAAAAAAATCAAGTTTAGCAGTTAATCCGATGGATAAATTAAAAAAAAAAAAATGTATCAAGATAGTATTTTTAATTCGAGTGTTTGAACCAACTCAGTCTACTAAGTGGGTCAAGTTGGATCAACCTGGTTTCATTAAAAAAATTAAATTTATATCGTGACATTTTATATTAAAAAAGTTTAAATTTTCTGAAATAATGATAAATAAATTGAACAGTGAGTTCTATATTGTCAAAAACCTACGTGGAAACTACCAAACCCATATTTTTCAACCATCTCGAACATAAAAACAAATAACACAGCATAAATTTGATGCAATCAATCTAAGAAGTGGTACAACATCTTCACATATTTTTGGATAATTTGCTTTTTTCTCTTTGTGGTAATGAAAATCTGAGAAACTAAAAAGAATAAATTTCATCTTAATTTGGTTTGCGTTGGTCGGAGAAAGTATCGAAAAAGGCTTTTGCTTTGTGGTGTGTTTTCTGTTCTGAGATATGCTGCAAACTTCTGATCTAATCTGCGCTTGGCTTCCAGTGCTGCTACTCCCAGATTTTCATCTGGGTCTGTCTGATTCACCGTGTTCCTTTCCTGATTCAATTCAAACATCAAATCCCATTAATCACAGACAGAGAGGGGGAAAAAGATACGAAAAATAAGAAATAAAAGTGATACGAACCAATAGAGAGAAAGAAGAAAGAGGAGATTGGAGCTTCCTGTTAGCATACAAACACAGAGAAGAACCACTGATGAAATCACGAGAAGAACCGTTGCTATGCAATCGTCTTCTTCGAGCACTTTCAACTCCTGGAAGCATGCCAGACATGATTTCGATTGCAACAATGCTGTCAAACAACTTCTCTCTTTCTTCAAATCTAATCAAATCTTAATAACGACAATAAATACAAGATGGGGTTTCGTAAGTTTCTAGGAAACCAAGGACCGCTGTCCTCGAACTTTCCTTGCACCTTCATTCTATATGTGCTGTCCACCTAACTAGTCAGACTAATATAATACAATATTAATTATTTATAAATGGTTACTATTTTATAAATAAGTTGTGTGATTTTTTTTAAGAAATTTTTTCTAAAAAGTTGTGCTTTTACAACATTTTAGTTAATGTAAATTGAAAAGCTAACTAGAACTTGAAACAATTTTTGGTGAAGTTAAAGTAATTCTACATTAAAAGAAATATTTATTGAAGAGACTTTCAATAAGAGCTGCTCCTTATGAAAAAAAAAAAAAAAAAAATAAGAGAAAGCCAGTCAATTACATTTGGGCGAAAAATTCGGTCCAGTCTTAAATCAAACTATTCACGAAAACAAGGCCCGTTAGGCCCACTCTAAACTGAATACTTTTTGAGTTGGATTTCATTTCCCTCACGAATCATGTATAAATTTCTACATTTCAAAACCTCTTGTCAATAAAAATACAGAGAACATTTCATGTCCATCAATGATCTACTTGGTTATAAGATAAATGAACTAAACAATATTAATGATACATTGGTTCGTATTAAGTCTAATCTTCAAAGAATCATGCTATTATATAAAAAATAGATAAATAATGAAATCTCTTAGAATTATTTTTCGCCAACATTTTAAAGATCTTACATATGAAAAATATTTTTAAAATATTTTTATCACTTAAATAATTTTAAAAGATAATTAAAAATAAATATATAAATATCTTACCAATTTCTTTTATCTTTTTATTATATTTAATTTTATGTTTTATTATTTATAAATATTAAATATTATGTTTTATAAAAATAAATAAAAGTTTACCTAATTTAATTTTCATACATTTCTAATTATATACTCCAATTAATTTTAAAAAAGTTTAAAAAAATTTGGGAGACATGGCCCCTCTTGAATATCATATATAAATAATTTTTTATTTGTTCTTATGTTAGTAAAGCAACATTGATTATTTAAAATAATTTATTATTAAATAGACATATGAAAGTAATTAAAATTGAATCGTTTATTTTAAACCGAAAATAAATTACGATAAAAATATGATAAAAGAAAAAGAGGGCAGCCTAATAAATTTGCAACACACTTTGATGCCAAAAATGAAATACATGAACGAGGAAATGAAGAAAGGTAGAGAAGGTAATCATTAATAAATTAATTGAATAACTGATTTTATTTTATTTGGATGACATACTTCATTGAGAAATCTGGAATAGAACTATGATTGAACATATTTACTCAAAAATAAATAAAATTATGTGGATTTTTTTACTCAATTTCTGAAATGTTTTCAATTTGAATGAAACAAATAAAAAGTTTTTGCTAAACTTATTAGAAAATATTCAAAATTAAAAATATCAACAAAAGAATTTAACATAAAACTACTTTTATAAGACGATGATGTTTTAAGTACACATGAACGAAAAAAGGTTTTGAGATTAAAATTTAAGAACAAATTGAGTAAAATATATGATAAAAAATGTAAAAAAAAAAACAGAGAGAAAAATTATAAAATGCAAACCATTCAACAATTTAAATTTAAATATAACATGCAATGAAAAAGGATAAAATAATGAATTACGAAGGAGAAGAAATAAAAAATTGTATGTAGTATATAAGAAGTCACAGTTTCTTTTTATCATTTTTATGTTTGGCTTTTACATTTTATTTTATGTTTTATTGAATGGTTTTCATCATACTATTAGCTTAATATAACTTCTGTCTCAATTAATAAACGAATAACTTATGATGTTTAGAATGGTATACTTTTTTTAATGACTTGATGAATCCAAATATAATTTTCTTAACCACCTAATTACATACGATATGAAACAAAGTTAACAACTTTCAGCTTAGATAAGAAGTATAAAATTTTCCTAAAATTTTCTAAATTTTTCAGAATAGAAAGTTCAAAATATTCTACCACACAGTACATGTAGATATACATATATTTCTAAATATTTCTAATATCAAAATATGGGACATCCCTTGCATCTTTTACATCTCTAATATCTATACTATTGGACACAACAATCTTATACATTATCTTCTATTCGTGTGCATGGCATGATCTTGGCAGATGGACAACAAACCACAAACAATACATAATTGTAAGCTTATTTACTTTTATAAGTTTCAACATATAAAGATTATAATTAAAACAAATTTTAACAAATTGATCATTAGATTTTTAAATCATTTAATTGAAAGAAGCAATTTGTTAAGTAATTGACATTATCCAAATTCAATCTATGGAACATATATTTTAATACACGTTAAGTTACGTACCTATCTTAATTTTCTATAATAGACTCTAGCAAAATAATTATTGTGACTTCACTTGGTTTACATATTATGACAAAGTTAATTCTTTTTTTTTATCGTCAAATTGATTATACTCCAAACCAAAGTCTCCTTATATAAATCTCATTCAACTCTCATTATCCAAACTTCAGTCTTCATATGAATTTATGATTTTAGTAAAGTTAAAATTACTCAAAATCAAGACTTACACTCAGTGCATATATAACACGCATAAACGAAACAATGCTACTTAGTCTTATTTTCATTCATAACATAACATACAAGAAAAATCTTCATATATCATAAAACATCAATAATTCCAATATTCAAAACCTTAAACACAACACATTCACACTAAGCGTAGGAAGCAACACCCAGTGTCTACAAGTTGCTGAGATTATTACAGCTCTTTGTCAAATGAGTGCTTAACGATCCTTGTAGCATTGAACGCCAAATCCATTGAAGCTTAGTATGAAGTGAGTGTCCAATGATGTTTAGACAGCATCCAACCCTAAGAACTCCTAAAACTCATTGTTTAGAGGACACTAAAAAATACTTTAGTGGCACTTGGTGTTATGAACCCTTGGAGCTCGATACTGAGAGGATGTCTGATAATACCCAAGCTATCCTCAACCCAATATCAATAACTATATTTCAATTTTTATGAAACTATAATTTGATTCAATAGGCCATCTAAGTAAGTTTTCCTTTCTTGAAATTTTAAATAAGTTTCAATTTTTTTCAAAACATCTGGATAATATCATTTAACCAATTTGATAACATCATCCTTCAAAAATTCATATTTAAATCACATTTCAAAATCAATTAAGAAATCATTCAATTCATTCACACTCATCAATCACACACATATTTCTACTTGAACAAAACAAAAAATAAGTTTTTTTTACTTTTAAAATAATTCTCTTAGAATTAAACTATTTCTTAAAACTCTATTTCTCACACGATAATCTAATTATATGAAGAAAACTTCAATTAAAAATATAAGTATAATCCTGTTATATAAGACAAACATATATGATAATCATTTTATCTCAAAGAAATGAAAAAAGAGATTAAAATTCTGAAAAAAAAGTTCACATAAAATTTTGAAAAATAATATTTTTATAAAATAAAACTCAATTAATACAAATTTAATTTATAATTTTGACGTTTTATCAATAAAATAATCAAAATTTATCTTTTAAAAATACATTCTTATATTTTGAACCTTTTATTAATAAAATAAGCGAAAGCATATTTTTAAATTAACACTAGACTATTTGTTAAGTTTATACAACTCTTACTTTAATACTTATAAAAATGTTTTTATAATTTTATCTATACTTGTATTATTATTATTGGCCGGTTTAAAATGGAATTTAATTGTAATATTTTATTATTCTGAAAATCCAAATTGTTAGTATAGTTACAATAATTAAGTATTGAATTTTATAGTTTTGGGCAACAGCCCATTGGAAATGGTGTCAGAGTAGAGAGACATCAACCTTTTGAATAAGAAAAAGGTTGTTCTGACAGAAAAAGAATCTTAAAAGGAAAATGGGTATAAAAGAGTATAAAGGCGAAAAGAAAAAAGCTTTTCCACTATAGACAAGTCTTGGATAAACGTTATGATTGTGCAAATGCAATCTCATACTAATTTCTGATGGTCAAGAATACGATGTTTCCATATACTAATTGACGTAAATAGCCTCCTCAAAAACGCGTTAGTGCGTCTCTCTTCCCAAGATGCACACTTCTTTCCCGTGACCACCCTCTGCAACCTCTCTGTCCTTTATCGTCATTTTTTCTCTACGCTCTTTCCCTCACTCTCACCTATTTAGTTATCTTTCGTATTCTCTCTTCGTTGCGTTACACAACTTTCATCGCTCTCTCGCTCGTCTTCATGGCGGAAGAAGAATCCACACCTGGATCACCTCACTCTTTCAAGAACAGGCTCAGATTCTCCCTCTGTTTCTCCTGCTGCTTCCCTCACACGCGCGTCAGGCCCAAAATCGTTCGGAGCGCGTCTCTCCACAACAAGCCTCGCACCTCCGATTTCCCCTTCCCGCACCTGAAGGAAAAGTGCTGCAACTTTATCAACCGCATCGGTGGCCGCCACCGCCGCCGCCACTCCGCTGACTTCCAATACGACGCGCTCAGCTACGCACTCAACTTCGAAGACGACGCCTCGGACGAGAGGTCCGTCGACGAACTCAAGAGCTTCTCCGCCAGATTGCCGGCGTCTCCGCCGCCGAAGACCTCACCGTAACCATCTCAACGTGAATCGGCGGTTGCAGCGATAGATCTGAGAATGCGACGACAGGAAGCGAAGCGGCGGTTGCGGCGTCGTTTTGGAATAGTTTTTGTCCTGTTGTTTAATTCGCTTTTTTGTAGATAACGTCATCGTGAGATCCACCAACGGAAAAGTGCAATATGCAAAGAAGAGGATCATGAAAAGGCAAAAAATAAAAAATAAAAAAAAGGTTAAGAGTGCGAAAGTGATGATGATGGCGTGTTTTTTCACTTCCACCCTCACTGTTTTGTTTGTTAGTGTTGGATATTTTTTGTGCATTGAAATTTGAGAAAACATTGTGAACTCTGAAGCAGAGATATGGCGGATTCCTAACTGAATCTCTGACAGATGACGACACTATTCTCTTTTGTCTTCTTCTTGTTGCAAACGGTTTTGGGGACTTTGCCAGACTCGGATTTCCATGATTTATTTCTTTCATTTTTTTTTCCTGAAAAATGCTTTCCCCACCAATCGACCATATTTTGTAGTTATTAAAAAAACTGAGAATATTTTTTAGGAAAATCGTAATTCTTTTGACACAATCTAAGAATAGTATTTTGTTAATCCCTTAATATGTAAAAATAGAAAAATTATTATACACGATAAGCATTAACCCAGGTTAAAAGATTGTAATTAAGGTGACGCACTTTAAAATTTTAAGTATTGTAATTTCAAGTTTTCTTTATCACCCTTAAAAAATGTCTTCAATCACACTTGACTTCATCAGATAAACACCGATTCAGTGAACATGGGTGGCAAATACCGATTAAACTTTCGAACAAAATGGTGATTGATGAACGATGCTGTTGAATAACAAGGCTAACTGATTTAACTATTTTTTTAAGGAAAATGTTCAACGTAAACTTTTAAATAATAAAAAAATGGAAAAAATATCTATATAATTTAGAAAATATTTTTTTTTTCAATCAAATCTTGTGTTTTTAACATTATTTGCTATCAATAAACTAGTTACTTTTCATTAATGTATATGTTTTGGTTATAATTCATATGGTCCCTAATAGTGAATACACAATTATCCCATAAGTATAAACTATATAAAAATACAAGTGGCTGGTTTTTATAATGTAAATAAATAAATATTAAATTATAAAAAAAATTATTTGATGTACACTAAATATATTATTATTGTTATTATCTTAACTAAAATTATTTATATAAATTAATTTTATAAAATAAATTATATAATCTTCTCTTAATTAAATTTTTGGTGAACCAGCCTCTGAATCCATCTATAACAACAGTGATATTTTCCAGTTTATTATTCGAATGCTCTTTCTCTCTCTCTCGTTGCATTGTAAGAAGCTTCGTATTTTCAGAGGCTTGTGGTTTCTGGGTTATCAGTCTGATGATACTCATTGGGCCCAGAAGAGATTCATTTCATTACTCGATTGCTTCATTTTGCACCCCGGTAATTTCTATATGCACCTTTATAGGGTTGTGTGAAATACCAAATTATCGTTAAATTCTCACTCTTCTCTCTCGCTGCACCTCCTCTCATTCTTTTATTTTTTGGAGTTTTGATATAAGCTGTGTAATGCTTCAAAATTGTTTTTCCATAAATTTACTAAATTGAGTGATTTGATAATAGTTTTTGGATAGTATAATTTTAAAGTGTCCTTTTGAAAAACTTAATTTTTTATATTGTTAATACAAGAACTTCAACTTAAAAATTTGTGCCGCTAAAAGTAATATATATATATATATATATATATAATTATTTAACTCCAGTCTTAGTTTGTGTTTTACTAAAAGTAATATATATATATATATATATATATAATTATTTAACTCCAGTCTTAGTTTGTGTTTTAGTGAATGGATGGTAATAATGACATGGGATTTGAGGTGATCAGGAGTGAAATATCAACTTTACCCTTAAAACATTTGATTTAAGGATGAACAAAAGATAAAGTTTAAGATGAAGAAGATGATGAAAGCATATTCGATTCCAGAGAGAGTTGGAATTTATTTTACCTCGTCTGAGAAATAAAGAACTCGTAATCGATTATAAGAAATAAAGTACTCATGTGATATGACCATAGAGTATTCCATTCCAAAGGCATGGTTAATCGATTTCAGTGTGAGTAGGATTTGATTTTCATGGTTTCAACTCTTTTTCTCTCTCCTTATAATAATTTTTACGATTAAATATATTATTGATAAATATTATCTTATATTACTTTTACCACTAAGGGCATTTTGGTAGTTTTTATTTTCTATCAATTAAAATAAATTTTTTATCAGCACATCGATCATTTTCTACACTAACTTGAACAAACTTTTCTTTCAAATTCATTTTCATTCACTTTCAATTTTTCTTTTAAAAAAAAAAAACACTCAATTTACTCTCAAATCTCTTCAAATTCATTGACTTTCTCTCTCATAGATTCATCACTCAAATTGAACACACCCTTAATAATATTGAGTTCAACTCAATAATATATAAAGATTTATGAAAACTTTCATTTTGTGGTTGAACTGAAAATTATGAAGATATTTAACACAACAAAAACTTTCATTTTGTGATTGAACTGAAAATTTATGAAGATATTTAACACAACAAAATATCTACACTTCCGACAACCACTTTAAGGGTATGCAAAATAGGTTTAATACATCATTTGGTCCCTGCTTTTAGGGATTGGTTCAAAATGATCATACTTTTTAAAAAAGTTCAGTAAGATCCCATGTTTCGTTAAAAAATGTTCAATAAGATCCTTTTGCCTCACGACGTTAAAAACATAACGGTGGAAGTGCCATTGTGGCCAAAACCGAGTGACCTGTACAATTTGACGTATACGTGGCACGTATGATATATTTGAATGTGTTAATTAAAAATAAAAATTATAATGACGTGACCTAGGTTACCTTGAGTTACCCAAACAGACCCCAAAACCCTAAGTTACGCTTGAAATACCTCGTCGTCTTTTCCAATCTCTTCGTCACCTACACCACAACAATTCCATTTTCAGGAACCCTAGAAATGCAATTCCAGTTCTAGAAATAATTATTATTATCTCTGTTGAACTCTAAAGGAATAATTGCTGGGAAAACTTGATGCAGTGATTAACAATTGGTAAAAATTCACCCTCTACAGTGGTACCAAACAAAGAAAAACAATCAAAAAATTCTGAGGAATTTTCATCATTTGGGTGCGATTAATCTATAATACACAATATTTAGAGGGGCAACTTTGTTATCTTAAGAGGAGCTCGTTGTTTTGTTTTTTCCCTTTCCTTTTTGGATCAGATGCAACCTTCCCTTTTTATGTTTCTTGTTTCTTGTCTTCTTTTTCTTAAATGATAAGATTCATTTGCAAAATACTCTTGTTGTCATTGGGACACAACATCATCAACATAGTGAAATGGTTTGGATTTCAATTTATTGTTGATGCGTGCTTTTCGAGTTTAATCCCTGTAAGCCATATATGGTTATCACTGTCAATTTGTTGCGAGGGGGTTAGGGTTAATGCAACTCTGCAACACTATTGGCTGGATGTTGGTTTCTGGTTGGTGGCATATTTGATTTGCCTGAAGGTTGCATGTTCAATCCATGCTCATCAATTCTTTATTTCCACAAACTACATATTTTCAACAAACATTAGTCGAACCACCCTTTTCCCGAGACTTTTTACAATGAGCGATGACACTCTCAATTGAATTCTCCAGCTCGACACTAATATTCTTGTCGAACAACTGCAACTCATAAGATCCAGCTAAACTGAGTTTTTAAAGCCGTTATGTTTTTAACGCCGTAAGCCAAAAGGACCATGTTGAACATTTTTTAACGAAATATGGAGTTTTATTGAATTTTTTTAAAAGGTAGGACAATTTTAAACAAAACCCCTAAAATTAGGGACCAAATGATGTATTAAACCTTTAAAATATTACCACTTTATAAGGAATTTCATCATTTTTTAATTTTTTTTCCTTATTGTATAAAATAAATTTTGATATTATTTGAAAATATTTTTTAGTTTTTAAAATTTAACAATAAATAAATATAACTTTTTAATTTGTGATATATTTATAGATATGATTAAACTTAAAACAGGATTTAACATATAAAATAAATTAACATAATTGACAAATATGATTATATTCATTTATTATTAAAATCTAGAATCAAAATATATCAAAAATTTGTAGTTAAAGAAAACTTCAATTTCACCGTGTTTATATATTTTCATTAATTTTACTACACATCTTGTCTTGTAGATATCTTTCTCACAATAGAAATTGATGTTGGACTCTCATTATAAAAATTAAACTAAATTAGCTTTTAACCTAACAAGTTGAGAAAAATGAATGGCTAACTCAGCACACTTAAATGTATCACATCACATCACATTGTATAGGCATTATGATTTCCAAAAACTAATAAGATACTTCTTATTAGTCTATTCTTCATTTTGGTATAAAGAAGTAGCATGTGTTGTAAGTCAATTAAGTGTACAACTTTTTCAAATTTGAACCTATGATTGCCTTTGAGATAAGTCATTACCCATAAGAGTAATAGAAAAAGATTGATTTGTCATATTTTGTTTGAAAATAAACATCATTTATTAACTTTTATGGAATGGAAGCTAATCCTCAATGCTACCTAAATACATGACGCTTCTGTGGAGCCCTTTCTCCACTTTCTTTTTACCTAAACACTTTAATAATCTCTATTCTATATTAACTAATTAAACTTTATTTCGAAATAAATCTTTCTTGAAAATAAAAATAAAAAAAGAAAAGAATTGGAAGAAGTTTGGTTTGGTAGTGACAAAAAGATTTGGTGGGCCCATTCCTCTATTGCTCAAACCAAGGGTCCACGTAATTAGCCATGGGTTGGCCCACAGGATAAAATAACCCTCAAAACTCGCAATTAAAAATTGATAATAAATTATTATGAATTAAATTTTATTTGGTCAGGTGAATTAAATAAAAGAAAGCGATTATTTAATGAAATTGGGTCTCCTTCCTCCTCTGACTGTGACGTGTCGTTTTGCCGGAAAAGATGCAAATTTCCCCATTTTTTCCGATGATGTAGCAGCAGCGGGATAGAAGAAGAAGAAAAGAAAAAAAAAAAAAGAAAAAAAAAAAAAAATTCGCAAAATAGAAGGCTGATTTGTGGGGCGAGTGAGACTGAGAAGGGATTAATTGCTTACGCTTGTGACCGTTCCTTTTTGGGGACTTCACCGTTTTTTCTCTTTCTCTCTCTTATTCTCTATCTATCATCACTCTTACTACAACCTTCAATTTTTTTTTTCGCTCTCATTTGCCCCCAATTTTACTAGGGTTTTAATTCCACTTCTAATTCACTAATCATTAATTGTTAATCGTTAATCCTTAATCAATCTCCCACGACAACATTCATTCCTCATTCATTACTTTCCTTGCGATCACGACTCGGGCTTTTTTTTAATTTTTTTTCCAGCCATGGCGTTTGATCAGAATTCGGTTCCATTGGATCTTCGTCCGTTGAATGTGGCCGCCGCGATAGCGGAGGAGCCGATGATTTCGCCGGCCGCACTCACGCCGCCGACTCCTAATTCTGTCGGCGAGCTTTTCTACCAGCCGGCGGCCTCCGCCGGCACAACGTGGTGCGTCCGCCCCATTGCGCATGCCAACGTGAGCCCTGCCGCGGCGTATGGGTTTAACTACGGCGCTTCCAGCTTTGGCAGTCGCGTCGTGGCCGGGAATGCTTTGAGTTTGGGGAAGCTTGTGGGGTGTAATGGATTGGACAAGGCCTGCAATGATGCGAGTGGTTTTAGTTATGGTGTTGGCGGGGTCCGGGGCGGCAGAGTGGTCGGTAGTGGAAGCGATCACGGTGGCGGAGATGAGGGTGGTGGCGGCGGTGACGATTCGGTGTCCGGGAAGAAGGTGAAGTTTCTCTGCAGTTTTGGTGGGAAGATTTTGCCTAGGCCTAGTGATGGAATGTTGAGATATGTTGGGGGCCAAACAAGGATCATCAGTGTTAGGAAGGATGTGAGTTTCAATGATTTGGTGCAGAAGATGGTTGACACTTATGGGCAGGCTGTGGTTATTAAGTATCAGCTTCCTGAAGAGGATCTTGATGCCTTGGTGTCTGTGTCATGTCACGATGATATTGAGAATATGATGGAAGAGTATGATAAGTTGGTTGAGAGATCTTCTGACGGTTCTGCAAAACTAAGAGTTTTTCTGTTTTCTGTTTCGGAGACGGAAGTTTCTAGTGGGATGCAGTTGGGGGACTTGCAGGATACCGGGCAGAAATATTTTGATGCTGTGAATGGGATTGGTACGACAGATGCGATTGGGTTGGGTGGTGGGATCAATAGGAAGGAGAGTGTTACAAGTGCTGCTTCAACCCAGAATTCGGATTTGAGCGGGGCTGAGACTTTTGATAGTTCAATTACTGGTCAAGGGGATGTCACTGGGGTGCCCTTGTCATCACCTAAAGATTATGTGACAGCAGCTTCCTCCGACTCAAGTGCTAATATAGTGAGTTCAGAGGCCAGTGCACCGGCTTCGATACCAATGCCTGTGGCTAAGGCTAGTTCAACCCCATCCCACAACCCTTATTTTCAGAATGAGGTTGAGTTAGAAAGGTCTGTCCCTGTTGCTTTGCCCCAGCAGCCTTTTGGATTGCAGCAAGCTGGAATAGAAGTTCCATCCCCTGCACCTTATTATCAGACTTGTGTTGATCCTAGCCAGGAGGTTATGAACCATGCGGACTATGTGCAAGTTACTTCACAGATGAGGTTCACAAACCCTCAGCTTGTAGGAAAGACCGGGACTGTCTTGAGGCAACAACAGTTTCATGATAATACTCCCGGCTTAGCATTGCATCATCAGGTAATCCCCGGGGTACAAATGACTGTGGCCCCACAATCTTCTCACGCTGGTGTGAGACCGAATGTTATTCAACCACAACCGTTGGTGCAATCACAGCAACATCTTTTGGATCAATACCATGATGAAAATACATCAGGGGTAAGGATTATCCAGCTTCCTGCTGAACCTAGCTACAATGCTTACCAGGTTCCACCGAGTCAAGTATCACCTGTCATAGTTGGAGGTAATTATAGCTGGGTTCAGGTTCCTTCACAAGAGCGCGTTGTCATCTCGGATGGAGTATCACCCCAACAACAGGTAACGAGTCATGAGAAATTCCGAAGAATCGAGGACTGTTCTATGTGTCAGACAAAACTACCGCATGCACATTCTGATCCAGTAGTTCCGGATGAGCGTGGTAGTGGTGCAGGTTCTGTTCCTGATTCAACCCCAAGTCACTATAGCTTCCCAATGGAGGACAACATAAAAGCTCAAGCATCAAATATGATTATGCCAGTGGCGATGGCGCCGTTGAGGGAAGGCATTGCTGAACAAGGGGCTGGGATCAGACCCAGGGTCGTTGGCAAACTGGAACCTCCTGATGGAGTGCATCACACTGAGACCACTGGGCTTTCTCATAATACTGAGCCACAGCCGGAAGAATTTATTCATGCCGGGAATTCATTTTTCCAGGAAAAAATTGAATTGAAAGGTAGAAAACAATCTCCAAATGATGAGCACATGGGAACAGCAGCACTGTCTTATTTAGATGATGTTGGCCACCAACACATGGTACCAGTTGAAAACTGGGTTAAACAGGATGTGCTTATTAACAAACCTATGAATAATGATATGTCTATGGTCGATGGAACATCTATGCGAACTTCAGAGTGCATGGTTCAAGGATCTCCAAATGAATATACTAACGAACGTACTGGGGTTGTTTCTAAATCAGATGAGATACATAATTGGATTAGACAAGACCATCTAAAACCAATTGATGGAAGGATGGACACCTTCAAGATACAGAATTCTGATGCTTTTGTAAGTAATGACTACTCTTTTCTGCCAGCTGATAAACCCAGTGGGAATGATAATTTAGGTTACAGCACTCATAAATCTGTAGAGGGAGAGGTGATTCTGGATAACTTTGGCAGGTCAAAGTTGATAGTTGATGCAAATCAAAATAATATTGCAGCTGTGCTGCCTTGTTCTTCTTCATCATACAGGCAAAATTCCAGGTCAGGGGAACACAATGAGGCTACACAACCCCCTATTTGGGGCATTCCCGGCTCAAATCCTCAACCGAATATTGGAAACCCCCATACCGAAGACGCTGCACTATCTTCATCATCTCCATCCGTCAGGTTTGGAGATGTGCAGGATACTCCGAACTCACTGTTCAGTAATCAGGATCCATGGAATATACAGCATGGTACCTTCTTTCCACCTGGTAGACAAAGCAAAGCTGCATTGAAGAAAGAAACCTTTTCTTGCCAGGATCCCTTTGCTGAGGATACTGGTAGCTTTGGGGAACAAAGTTTAGAAGCACAATTGGATGATAGCCTCTATCAGTCGTTCAAACAAAATTTAACTTTAGAACATAGTCGGTCAGCCAAAGGTCCGTAAATTGTCGAAGTCCTAAAATAAGTTATTTTGTTGCTGATAGACTGTAATGGATCTCATATCATGTACTCTTTATGTCTTGGCTTCTTCATTGAAGGTTCAGCAGAAGACCAACAACTCCAAGCTGTTGCGGAGAATGTAGCTGCCTCTGTTTTGCACTCAAGAAATCCTTCAAATTCTGACTTGCATTCCACAGATGTTTCCTGCTGTGATAACATTGAGGATGACAGTGTTCAAAATAATTTTATGGATGTAAAGTGTGGACATACAACTCAGGTGATTTTGTCCACATATTCCTCAGTGCCTGTAGTATCTTTTGCCTTGTAATTTACAGAAAAAGATCAAACAATTCTGTATGCCACCCTCCTCTAAGATGAATTATTATGATATTATTTTGTTTTCTCCTTTTAGGAGGTCTGGAGCAGGCAACTAGAAAAAACAAATTGTGGCATTCTAGCATCAGGTTTTGGAAAATTACAGGTTCGATGTCTTTCGCCTGTTTCCCTTTATTCTTTTATGTTGTCAGCGCAGCAGAGCTAACACCTTGTTGGGAAACTTTACTAGGTGATAAAGAACTGTGATCTTGAAGAACAGACAGAACTTGGTTCTGGTACGTTTGGGACCGTATATCATGGAAAATGGAGGGGCACTGATGTTGCAATCAAGCGCATTACTGATAGATGTTTTGCTGGAAAGCCTTCGGAGCAAGAGCGCATGGTTTGTGTCTCTTTAATTGTTCTGTTTTCCATTTTCTCCAACTCTCTTCCATGACCTAAGAATTAACTTCAGAATGATTCTCGGTTGATGCATCAAACAGAGAAATGACTTCTGGAATGAGGCAATCAAGCTAGCTGACTTGCACCATCCAAATGTGGTAGCTTTCTATGGTGTTGTGCTTGATGGCCCCGGGGGTTCTGTGGCAACAGTTACTGAATATATGGTTAATGGTTCCTTAAAAAATGCCTTGCAGAAGAGTGACAGGTAATTTCTGCATATATTCATGGCCATGTTCCTTTTTTGACTATTAGTTATTGCATTGCCCTGATTTAATATGTTTCCTTATTGATAAATGCTTGATGCTAATGTTATCATATTAGGAATCTTGAAAAGCGCAAGCGACTTTTGATTGCAATGGACGTGGCCTTTGGCATGGAGTACTTACATGGAAAAAACATAGTACACTTTGACTTGAAAAGTGACAACTTGCTTGTTAATCTCCGAGATCCACACCGACCAATATGCAAGGTTTAAATGGTTTATACTGATGTTGACATATCAAGAGTCTTGTTCCGTTGCATCTTATTGTGGGGGTAGATATGCATTCAGTATTTTGTATGAGATATGCTAGATTATGCACATTTTTTTCATATATGTTCAGGATTTTGGTTCATATTAATATCTGCCCATGATTAAAGTCTTTGGAATATACTAAAGTTTGCTGCCTTTAGTTTGATTTAAGGAATTTGACCCATCAAAAGTACTAAAATATTGTTTATGATATTTTTAGATTGACTTTGTCTATGATCTATATATATGTTAACCAGACATAGGTAATATAATTGGCTGTGCTGAAAGTTTATTCTGGCATCATGTGATTTCTACGAAACATTGATACTTTAATTTGCGATGAGTATTTGTATTTGATGCCAATACGCTTGGATAGTTCAACCATAAATATTAGTCAAGTATCCAAGCCTTTAAATCAACTTATGAATATCCATAACCATATGAGATATAGAAGTGTGCAATATATAGAAACAAGTAAAAATGGTTGCTTGATGAACCACGGATAGAAATCATTCCTCTTTTTGAATGAGATTGATAATACTATTCCTATTTGTAGACAATAAGAAGTGATTTATGAAGCCGATTACTTTATTTTGTTTGTACTAATGTCCAGAAGTATGTTTATAATTTGGATTTCAGAATTACCATTATATATTATGGTTTAATTTTTACAATATAATGGATATGTACCTTACACATGTCATATCTTATATATTGTTTTGAATAATTATATTTGTTGTATAGACCATGTTTTAAATGAGTGCGTCGCAGATGACATAAGTGAAACTTAATATGCAAAAGTAGAAAGCAATAAATTAGTTAGAAATCTATAGCATTATTTTTGGAGGGAAATTAGTGATTGCAGATTTCCACTCCAGTATTTGGGATGGGTATCATGAACACAAAACAGAGAATAATGGGTATTCCTTTGAAGACGGGTCATCAACTTGCAGATGCTGATGCCCCTCACTTAAAACTAAGGATATAACTTTCACCTATGAATTTGTAGGACTGGCTTTTCACCCAAGATTATCCATTGCGTACTAGTTGGTATCACTTTGCCTCTCGTCGGAAAAATGATGTTTACCATTGAAAGTCATGGCTCCTTGGCTCTGCTGTAATTTCTCTGATTGATATTTTCGATGCTCTTATGTCTGCTGATTCTGTTCTCTTGGTAGTTTCCGTGCATGGATAATTTTACCCTCTTGGGGGTTGAAGAGTAAATTATCTTTTATATCATAAGCCATTAGCATATTCGTGTGTTGCATTAGCATTTAAAATGCTTACAGTTTGTGGTTTTCTTGAAAATAACCTAACTTGCTCATCTTCATTCATACTCATGGCTTATTTCATACCTGGTGACGTTTTGGTTGGAAATCTCCATATCGCTTTAATGTTTAAAACCTTACTCTGAAAATTGCAGCTACCTCTAGCCTACCTTAGTTACGATCTCTTTGGGGACTATCTTAAATGCAGTTTTAAGAGTGATGATTTAGTTCCATAAGCAAGAGGGTTCTTGTTCTCTTTCAGTTGTTAAGTTTTGAAACTCAGCCCCCATACTGTCAGGATTTAATCATGGGATGGTCAAATGAATCTTTCTTCTCAATGCGAGGAACAATCTATAAAACCTAGATGTTATCTGAGAGCCAAAGCTACAAAACACGACTACTGTGTTAAACTACCGATCCATCAACAAAATAATGCCAGAAGATGTTGTACTGGCTGTGGCATCAATTTGCATTGGATCAGTAACCCCAGTCCCTTAATGATTTAGAATTTCCTCCTAGCTCCTTTTTTGCAAGATCTAGTACCACCATTTTCTCTCCTTAATTTTTTGCAAGATCTTCACCGTTGCTTTCTGCTTCAAAACAGCTCTACTTGTAGCATGGTGCAATTGATTGATTGATCCTTCATTAATCAGTTTGTTTTTTACACTTTTCATATGATATCAGGTTGGAGACTTGGGTCTGTCCAAAGTAAAATGTCAGACACTGATCTCTGGTGGGGTGAGAGGAACTCTGCCGTGGATGGCTCCAGAACTGCTTAACGGAAGCAGCAGCCTTGTTTCAGAGAAGGTTTGTGCATTAACTTAATCACTTCTAATGGTTGATTTGTTTTGATAACTTCATAGTTTCTCACCCTCTGAGTGCAAGTTCTGTGTTTTTATATTTGTCGTATTAGGTTGACGTATTTTCATTTGGCATTGTGATGTGGGAACTCTTGACCGGATTGGAGCCCTACGCTGACTTGCACTATGGTGCTATTATTGGTAACTTTCCTGCTGAATCCAATTGTGATTTAATTATCCAGGTTCAAGTTAAATTAATCGTTTGCACATGGGGTTGCTAAACAAAATTCAGGTGGTATAGTGAGCAACACTTTACGCCCTCCTATTCCAGAACATTGTGATCCAGAATGGACATTGTTGATGGAGAGGTGCTGGTCATCAGAGCCATCCGAGAGACCAAACTTCACTGAGATTGCCAGTGAATTGCGATCTATAGCGGCCAAAATCTCTCCCAAAGCACAGAACTCTCCCAAAGGACAAATCCAACAGCTGCAACACTCTCCAGTGCAAACTCAACTCAACAAATGATTTTTCCTTAATTTGTGTTTTAATCCATATTATAGGGGATCAAATGATTCCTTAATTGGTTCAGACAGATAGTTACCTCCGAGGGTTTCAATAAGTGTAGTTTTTTACTTTTACTACATATTTTCAATCACTTCCAACCCTCAACACGAAACGTGTCATTTGAGTGTGAAAAAAGAAAGGAAAGAGAACAATTTGTCAATATTTTGAAATTGCTTGTTAACATTGTAAAAAGTTGTACCTTTATTTTTTAAATCGCGTGCTTTCATTGTAAATATCGCGTGGAAGGTTTATGTTTTGGTCAAAGGTGTGTTTACTCTTGCCATGATTGAGCATATATATAGGTCCTTGTTGGTAAGTCAAATTTAAAATATTAATTACAATAACTTCACTTCGAGGCTACCAATAAATATATCATCAATTAGGATTGTTTACTCTTTCCTTATTATTTAGTTTTACTTTGTTCGAAATCAACTTCATCATGTCATTTCTTTTTTAAAATTTTGTTTTGATGATGAAGTTCAACAAAACTCAATTGTTTATAATTTTCCACTTGTATTTTAATTTTTTACTACTTAAATTATGTAATTAAATATCTTTCACTTTTAATGTTTTCATCAAATCACATCGGTATATATTTTAATCACTTTTTCCACCTCTCATAAAACCCAACTCTGTATGAAAAATAGAAAGTCGATATTTGCTGGGAAACTTCCAAAGTCAAAGTTCAAACGTGTCTCCTAACATTGTTTGACTTTTCCTCCTCAATCTCTCTCTTGTCCTATAAATATATTCTGAAATCTAAAAGCCGCCAGAAGCAGAAAACATGGCATCTCAGGAGGCAAGGCCATTGGTGATGGAAGATTTGGATGAAGCCAGCAGCAGTGGATGTGGGTGTGGTTGGTTCAGAGGTTTTGAGTTGAAGAAATGGTGGGGAGAAGGTGATGAAGAGGGTAAAGGGCTACTTGACGAACAAAGTGGGGAGGGAGAGTCATGGTTGGTGGAGAAGCTAAGGAAGGCAAAGGAGGCTTCAGAAGTGATTGCCGGTCCCAAGTGGAAGACTTTGATAAGAAAGATAAGTGGGTATGGGAAGAAGATGAAGCAGCAAAGAAAGAGATTCCAGTATGATGAACACAGCTACAATCTCAACTTCAATAGTGGCGCTCAGAGTGAAGATGAAGCCATGCCTTACAGCTTCTCAGCAAGGTTTGCTGCTCCAGGACGTCGCCAAAACGAATCATGATGCATCTACTGTTATTGCCTAAACTTTCTTTACATGAATATTCATATGTTCTTAATCTTGTAATTATCATTCATCGTGTGAAGATCGTGTAATCGTTCTTTTCCCACTTAATAAAATTCCGATTTTAGTTTGCTAAACTTTTCTGAATGGCAATGAAAAGAAAAGTAGTGGCAAAAAAAAAAAAAAGTTTGGTTTGAACAATGAATGGAAGAAAAGGATTTGGATTCTTCACGCAAAGTCACACATAGATTCCAGAAGGTATATACGCGTTCCAAATAATTTATACTTTTCCTTTGGTTTATGTATGCCAAATCCTTTTCATTCGTAATTCCTATTGTTCAAGAAAAGCAATTGGAAAGTTGTCCCCTCTCCTGCAACTTGCATGCCTTTAATTTTTATTTATACTAACACAGACCTCATCAACACGGAACTTACTCTGTGTCAGTATTTTTTAAATTTTATACAAAATCTGATAATTATTTAATATTATAATTAAAGTATTATAAAAAATAAATTCTTTAAAATATTGTTTGATGGAAGATGCATTCAAGAAGAATTGAATGGGATAGTTGTAGAAAAATTAGTTACCTTATATATAAAAATAATTATATTTAAAGTAATTTCAAAAAAATAATTATGTACAATGAAGAAAGCTCATTATATTGTTTTAGACGATTAGTTTCGTCAAATAAAAAGTTGAGCTTCTTAGTAAAGCTCCCATAAAATTTGTTTAATAAGTACGAGATATTTTAAGTTAAAATCAATATAACTAAGGAACGTATTATATTCATTATTATCGTAGCTACTACATATGGAGGTTCAAAGAAAGAAAGAAAAATCTACCTATACTTAAAAATCTCGAATAAAATACGTACTCCTTAAAAAATTAGGTAAAAGTTTTGAAGCCACGAGAAAACTACATAAAATGGAATGATAGCGAAATATAATGCATGATCTCACAAAAAACCTCCACTATATTTGGCTTATGCTAAAAATAAAAAAAAAAATTGTATTATGTCATGAATAAGACCTATTCAATATTTATACTATAAGTTCACGGTTTACAAACTAGCTGTGCTCATAATTAACTTTTCTTTAATGTCTTTATCGATGCTATAATTCATTTGACAATAAACCTAAAATTTGAATCAGAGTTAGGATGTCATCAAAACCTAAAGCATAAAGTTTAATTAAACCTTGTCAAGGTCAATCAAATACATACTTGCCGAATTTAAACTGTTAAATATAGTAATTGATGAAATAAATTGGATTTTTGTACTACATTTAGGTGCTTACTGCTTAAGATTTAGTCCTCCATTTTGTTTAACCACTATAATTAGAATATCTGACTTTTGGCTGAGATTCAAAGTATTACTACAGATTTATGTTTTTGGTTTGATTATGAAACTAATTTGCAAATTCTAATTCAGTCATACTAATTCGTGGATAATTTTTGAAAGAAGCAGAAAAAGAAAAAAATATATGTATATATGTATCAGCATGCTGCCCATTAAATGGAAAAGATTAATTGTGCCTGCCTCAATATCAGAAAAGAAGTGGCAGCAGCCTCATATACAACAATAGCAGGGAGGGCTAATTTTCTGTAAACAGAAGTGATTAATTTTATCATGAATTTACCTTTAGATCCAGAGTTCAACATTTCAGGTTCACGCTAACAGTAAGATCTAAGAATCCCACGACCACGCATAAAAGAAGAATAATTTACCAATAACTTTTGTTCAAAATATGCGACCATTCACATGAAGCTCTGATTACTGCTTTCTCCTGCACTGCTACCAACCAAAAATAGCAATCAGATGTAGCCATAAAAGATATAATAACAATATTTTCAAACATGATTTACTTTTTAAATTGTAGACATGTCTCATACATAATTTCTGCATTAAATAGAAAATATTAAAAAAATATTAAACTAGATGAATTACAAGATGAAAATTAAGGTACCTCTTGCGCTTGGTTTTGGTGTTACTAGAGGATGAGGGGTTATTAGTATGCCAGTTCCTTTTCCTTTGATTTATGAACCAATTATTTATCTGCTTTAATTGCAACCCTGTTTCCTGCACCAGTCTAGCTTTGTCTTCCTCCTAAAAATACATTTAGAATATAAAAATGGAAACAAGTATAATATATATTATTATGATTGAGAGATGTATGTCCAAACTTACAGTGGGGTATGGCCATTTAGAATGTGCTTGCCACCAAGCTTTCAAAAGGGATGTGGTGTCTCCTGGAAGCTTCCCTGCTCGTCTCTTTCGTAGAATTTCTTCTCTTATGTCCACAATCTTCTCCTTGTAACCCTGATCATACACAAACAAATTTAACACTATTTCTGCTCTTCACACAAAAATAAACTCATCATACTTTTAACAATTACCTGTTTCAATTCATGCTTCAGTTCATGCCTCACTCGCTCCATCAAGGATCTTTCAGTCTCAGTCGGGACAAGAGGACCAAACCCAAGGCTTTCGCCGCCGTCGAAGCTCCCTTCGTATAGGTTGCCGTTGCTCTCTGCCTGATCATCCTCATCGTCTGACATTGTTGCACCCGTACCTTCTCCGGGAGAGACACCTGCATCCTCATTCATTATATTTCAATATTCATCCTCATCACTTTCATCAAAGACGCATATTTAATATAAATACATAATAACCTTTACACCAGAATCTAAGCTCATCATTCAACTATTTATATGTAATCTCGCTCTATCATTGCTTTCTGAGAAGAATACTTTTAAGGATATATGCTTATTACTGTTAACTCTCTCTTCCAAACTCTTTTCAAACGGATGGAGTACTTCCTTTAAGAATAATAGTTGGATGTACCATTAATGTAGCCAAACACATTATTAATTACAAAAATTACTGAACTGTGATAATTAAACTATTCATTTAATATAACTTGGATGCACCGTTTTGATAATTAAACTATTACTAATAATTGGTAATGTATTGTATCTCTTCTCTCCTTCGATCTCTTAATTATTAAAAATTAACATGCGGTAAAAAATATTATCTTTTCTTCTCACTCTTATTTATTAGTTATTTCCATCCATATTTGTTTAGAGTGACAGAGAAAATACACGAAGAGGACAGGTAATTTAATTCATGCGAAGAAGCTGTGGGGTTATTAATAGGGTCTATTTTAGAGCATCCAGTTATGGTAAAAGTTGGACATATCGTTTGAAAGAGCAAGAAACGGGCTTTTATCGATTTTCACTCAACGCTTTGCATGTTAAGTTTGACGTCTGGATGTCAAGGGAACATAAATTCGACATTATTCACATGCTTGTACATTAAAGGAGTAACACTATTTAATCTCTTTTTTTATCTCATTGTTTTTTATATGATTTATTTCACATAACATGTGTATCGCAGTTTTTACTATTTTCTTTTCTCATTTTAAAGGATTATTATGTCTTGACACACTAAAAATAAAACCAATCTCAAATAAAGCAATCGTGAGAATAATATTTTGAAATCAGAATACATCAACAGAAGATTCAGGTAAATTTACCATTTCAGCAATAATATCTGTACATCTCTTTCTAAAATTTTATGTGGTATCAATTTCAACACTGGCAAATAAGAACCCTTTTATTCTCTTCTTTACATGTCATTAATAATACACTCAAAGATTACATTTTTTTTTTATCAAGAGAAAAATATTTGTTTAGCTCACGGTAATTAATAAACAAAAATTGATTATATTTGACTTGCACTTTTTAAACTATATGACTAAAATAAAAGGTTAAATGATTTTTATATTCAATATTTTTGTATATCGTAATACTTTTTAACATTTTATCTTATGTAAGCACATTTCTAAAGTCTGATATTTATAAAATTAAAACCTAATTCGATGAAAATTTATGAAAGAAGAAAAAATGCCACTAGTCCCACTTTCTTTTAATTCGTCAAAAATGCCAGTAGTGGGAGGAATGAGAACATTTTAATTCGTCAAAAACATTATTCCTTTAGTTTTTCCTTTTGCCATAGATTAATATGCTATTTCTTTATCAAGTTTTGCATTTTTTTTTTCTTCTCGGTTCATTTTACCCACTCATTTTTCCTTCACTGTCACCAATTATTCAAGCCCCTTCACACTGGGATCTGAGCCTTAACTTTCGTTCTTCGTCGTTTCTCTTTCACCTTTCTATTCTATAATAAAATACTTAGCTCCATTTTCCACCGGTGAAACTTAATTTCTTAGCATTGGGACATTTTTATGTGTTCAATGTTTGAGAAGAAATGTGGACTTAAGAAGAGTTGGATGTGGATATCTTTTATACTGTCATAGATAATATATCCTAATAATCAAATGTGATGGGTCACTATTTAAAAAAATTATTTTCTTCTTTAATATGATAATATCCGATTATTACTCTAAAAAATCTGAATTAGTTGAGTTTACGAGTTTTGATAGAGTTTTCAGCTGCAATGTAGTATGAGATACATTAAGAAATGTAATCAATCATTCATATTGAATAATTGTTAATGTATGAAGTTTTCAATTTTATATTTCAAAGTTTTAAATTCTTTTCTTTTCTTACTTAAATATTATTACCTAGTAGGTATACACAGTGTAGTTTTGCTTAATATGAATTTGTATTAAAGATACCTAGCAGGTATACATACTGTAGTTCTGCTTACCTAGGTTTTGTTTTTCTTATCTATCTCCTCCTAGTTGTTTTTTTCCTATTCTATGGAGAAAACAGTGAATGCAGTGAAAGTATTGGAGGAGGTGGAGTGTGTGGTCTGTTCTGATCTCCTTTTTCATTAACTAATTAATTAATTTTCTCTCTCCTTGTTTTGTTTACCGAGAGAGTAATAATGAGCAGAAAAAAGACAGGGTAACATCTAGGGAGCCAAAAAAAAGATGCTGAAAATTTACCTGTCAAGCTTTGCAGAGACTGCTCCAGATCCCAACAAGCCATCACTGCCTCCATGGCATGAACACGGACATGCTGTTGCAGTTGTTCTTTAAATGCACAGAGCAACAGGACATAATGGGTCTGCAACAAACCAAATACCAGCAAAACTCATAAAGGAGCTTCAGATAATTAAAAACTAAGAAAAGACGACAAGAAGTGCAACGGATCATAAATATTAGATACAGTTTAGATAAACACAAATGTGTTATTAATTAGAGTTTCCATCATACAAATGGAGTGTACTATATACTTTGCATCCCTCCAATCATTATGTGTAAAGTGAATATCAAGTCAGAATCAAAGTTGAAAATCACCAACTTAATTATAGTTGATTCTACCATACACTACAGGACAAACACTACGTCCAGTTGATACGTACAGAATCACCAAACTCCGTATTCCCTCATTATTGTACTTGGCGAAGTCAGAAATGTACATTAATGAGGAAGTAAAGGTTGAGAAAACTTGACGAGAGCTTCAACTTTGGCTCAGAACATATTCCATAAGAATTAAAGAACTGAACCATCAAAGTTTAGCAAAAAGGGGAAAGGAAAGAAAAAAGAGTAAGTGAACAAGTGGGAAGATCATGACAGCATTAACAGAAAAGATTCCATAAAGCACTCCTAAAGGTTATTGTAGGAAGCAGCAGCATGAGAACACTCAAGGGGAGCCACTCCATGACAAATCAGATTCACCACATAATGCATCGTACCACCATCCATCCAAAATCAAACTTCTAAAACCATCATCATTCCCATTATCATCATCATTCTTATTATTCATTTTCTGATTTCTTCTTAGCTTGTCCATGATAAAAATCTTCACATATGAATGAGGATAGGCACAAAAGCCAAAATGATTCCATAAATCAGAAAGATAAGAAATAATGAAATCCCACGATTGAAGCTTTGTTTACAAAAATTGTTAAAGTTAAATACATAGAAATTAATTGAGATTACGGAATCGGAAATTAGGTAATAATTTATTCAGAGTAGCACTTAGAAACAAAGTGAGGAATTGAATGAAATTAAGATTCTTAGAAGTAGAAGTGCTCCTGAGAAATGGGTTAAAGTAGTGGGACAAGAAAACACACGGAATTGAAGTACAAAGAAGACAGCAGGTTTGCTAATTTAGTAAGGAGAAAGAAAAGAGATAAACAAACAAACAAACACAAACCATGAACTGATCAAGCTCCTTCTCATCGACGACGCCGTTATTCGCGAGTGCCGAGTACTTTTCCACCACGCGCTGCGACTGCTGAAGCTGGGCGTCGATCCTGGGAAGCTGGTCGACGGGCGTGGCAATCCTGAGGCACGACACGTGCGCCGATAACAGTTGGTCGTAGAGAGGGTGGCCAAGAATGTCCGCTTTGTACTCCCTCAAATCCTCCGACTCGCAATTGCTCTCGCCCCGGTTCCGATCCACGCTTTTCTCGGCGGCGGCGTCGAGGAAATTCTGCTGGCGCTGCTGCGCCGCGTTGACGCTGTTGAGCCATGTCGGTGGGAGCCTCTGCTGCATATCTCTTCCCTCGCTGAGGTCTTGGTCCTCGGTGAAACGCTGGAACGCTATTTCGTGGTGGAGATGGTCTTGGAAAGCCATAGTTAACCGATTGTGAGCTTTTGTTTTTGTTTTTGCTCGCTACATTTTAGTGGTTTGGTGGCTTTGTTTGTGGATCGAAGTGAGAGAAGCGTGGATTGGAGGGAGAAAGAGAAACGGCGCGTTTGGAAGGAGAAGGATTGTCCGTTTGTTTGTTGTTGTGGTCGAAGGTGGTGGTGAAGAAAGGATGAGAGAGAAGGGGAAGAAGGAAGAAGAAGTTCGGAAAAGCACTTTTTATGGAAAGACTTTTGGAAACGTCGACGCAGGGATCGAGGTGTGGGAAATATCCAACGGTGGGATTGGCGATAACGTGGAGAGATTTGTGGAGACTACTCATTGGAGCTTTCCCGTAATAATAAAAAAAGACAAAGACGGATAAAAAAATTGATCAATCATCGATGTGGGAGGCACCTATCAAAAATAATCTTTTAAACTGTTTACCTTAAGAATAAACAATTAGTTTGAGATTAATGAAAGCAAAACATAAACACCACCTTAATCCTAGATTTCAACAACTGTCACAAAGGTATTATACTTTTGCTGCTGTTATTTCAAGAACCAGTTGAACTGATAGAGTCGACACCAGTAAATAACAATGAAAGAAAAAAAAAACAATAAAGCCTCTTAAATATCTAAAGGTTTAAGTTGTATTATACATGTTTCTATTTTGTGCATGGAGTAGAAAGAAAAATAATACCCCTATTATAGGAGTAATTTAGTGATGTGGAAGTAATAATTAGTATACTTAAAATAGAGGGTTAACGTATTTCCATGAATGAAAGATGAAAATTGAAATTGGGAAAAGTTTTGATGATGGGTTGAAGTGACAAGTTGCTTTACCAGTTTCGATGTCTTGAATCGAAAAGCACTGAGGCGGTGTTGTAAAAATGAAACAGAGTATTGTGTGGTGGTGGAATGGGTCGGTGTCAGGGTCCCAGAAACTCAAAACGACGTATGAGAGGGTGCGCTAGTGGCAGTGAAGGTGAGGCCCACACCGAGCAGAGTGGACGTTGCCGTTCCTGAACTTGGGCTAGCCACTACCCAACCCGACAGCGACCTCAGCACCCACGACTGACACGCGTCACTCCCAGGATTCATGGACCACTTCACCAGTAACTGTGTGTTCCAAGATTTGGGAGTGCGAAATAAAGTCCGACTGAATCAGGTTCGTACAAATGCCTTATCTTAACCATCCACTCCGCTGGACCCCGCAACCATCTTCATCTTCATCTATCCTATTTAGATGAGTAAAATTGATAGAGGATAATTATTATTCGTGAATATTTATTATTTATGCGTAATAAGTAATAGGTATTTTAATATTTGCTTTTAAATCGATCGGGTATAGATAATATATTATTCGATCTACGGGTACGGATATATATATTTTTAATTAAATTTAATTAGAAATAAAATTATATTTTATTAGATTAAATTTAATTAAAACTAAATTTATATTTATATTATATTATATTATATATATTTCTTTTTTATTTTATCTAAATTTTATTTTAAAATATATAAAATATTTTTTTCGGGTACCTGCAGGTTTTAAAATACTCGAAGATATTTTTTAAACGAGTACCCAACCAATAGCGAGTCGGATAACGAATAAGATTTTATCCGACGGATTAAATTGTAGATAGACACTATCCCTATCTGACCCAACCCGTTGTCATGCTAATCTATCATTACTTCATCACCATTCAAACAATTTCATATTTTTCCTTCTACCTTATATATATATATAAATATATTTTTAAATCAATTTTATAAAATTAAATTCAACTTCAATTGTTAAAATTGAGTTATGATTACAACATATAGGAACGAAATCTCCACTCATCTACCAGTCCACCATCACTCGTATAGCTGATAACAATTTTAAATTTTTATTTAAATAAAACCCTTTGTATAGATACGAAGAGATAAATAATTATTACATAAAAAAGTAGTCATTAAGTTAGAAAAAATACAAATAAAAATTAATTGTGCAATAACTCTAAATTACATTATTAAATAAATCCCAACTGTAAATTAATTGTTGATGAAAAAGAATCCTAAAGAACGTAAACTCAAAGCTAAGTACGTGTTAACAGAAAAAGTTTTACTTGACATAATCTGAAAACTACTATTTATATGAAAAGAAAAGAACTCTAACTAAACTAAAGTCAATTGAAAAATAACACTCTAAGTAAATGTAATGTCTGGTTGAGGATGGACCCAAATCGAACCCAAGTATATTCGATTGAGGTTGATTAATAAATTAAAATACTCAATTTATTCCATACTATTTTTTAAGAATTGGTGAACCTATTTATGATATTTTGTTTTATAGTTTAAATTTGAGGGTGTAGTATAAAGTTAGGAAATAAAAAAAAAAACTGAAATATAAAATAATTCAAATTACATGAAAGAATATAACAGGTAAACAATTTTAATGATAATTAATAATTTTATTTGTCATTAATAAAGAAACCAGTAATAATTTGTGGATGCAATTACTTTATGTTCTTCATATGTTTTTGATTCTTGAACAAGTTCTTTTTAAATTATTATAATGAATGAATTTTATTACGAATTATGTCAAATCAATTTTACACTTTTATTTTGATCTTTCTCTTTATTTTTACAGGAAAAAAATATATAACTCTTTCAAATTTTCCACACTTTCTATACACGGGTAACCAGAGATAAATAAAACATTACCTCTTAATTACTTATTTTATTATACTAAATAAAAATAAAGATTAGTAAAGAATAACAACATAATCATCTTTGAAACTTGTCTCTTTGAACTAAACCAACGATCTTTCTCTACCAAACAATATGTTTTTCTTGTATTAAATTCTCTCTTCTCCTCAAACTAATGTTGTGTATGAAAGTATCTTATAACGTCCAAACCACGGTGATTCTTGGTTATGGTGTTAAAGGGTGTTTGGAGTAGTTATTAACACATTGGACATGAGTGATATTCATGCGCCAATGTGAGAGGAGTATTGAAGATAGAATTTAAATTTAAATTATTGTTGCATTTAGTTAGGAATAAGTTTTAAATATTTAAAGTTGTTTTATGTTTTTAAGTTGTTTCCTATTTTTAAGTATAAACAGTTAATATTGATGATATAAATGTACCTCATTTGAGAAGGAAAAAAAATGAATTAGTAAATTATCTCCCATAATTGTTTCAACAATAACCAGAGATAAATAAAACATTACCTCTTAATTACTTATTTTATTATACTAAATAAAAATAAAGATTAATAAAGAATAACAACATAATCATCTTTGAAAAATGAAAATAATTGATTATATTACAGATATACATTTAATCGTGTTTATAGCAAAATTATTATTATATTTTTTTGAGTTGAAAAGTTAAATAGGAGAATATCACCTTGTTTTTTTGTATTTTTATATTTTTATTTTATTTTTTGTTTTATGTGTTTTTGAAAGCAAATGTAGAACAATTCACGAGGTTTAAAGAACTAAACTTTCTGGGTGTTGAGTTGTTTCCTATGCAGATTTTGGAAGTAGACACGAAGAACATTTTCAGGTGGAAGAAAACCAAAGCAACTCACCTAGAAATCACTTTATATAGCCAATAATTCATTATATTGAGATATATATAAAGAAAAAAACATAATAAAAAAATTAATTTAATAAATTAGAGTTTTGTGTATTCATCATCAACCACCTATTAACATTATATAGTCTAACATTAATAGATAAAAAAACATATATAAATATTAAACTTAAATATACTAATTTTAGAGTTTAGAGTTACTCTTCTTACTATTTTCTTTTATACAAGTATTTCACACACTATTTTTAAATCCTAAAAAATGATAAATTTACTAAGTTGAAGCATCCATGAAAAATTTATAGTAGGTGCCAAAAGTAGTTGTGAGGGAACTAAGGATATTCATTGTTTGTTTCTAAATATTTTTAGGAGTTTAGTTTCACACAACTTTGTTACTTCAATGGTTTCTTCGTACTTGGTTTTTCGAAATAGACATGTTTTAACATAGGTTATTATGTCATTTTAAGTAGTGTTTTAATTTCTATTTCTTTTTATATTTTATTTATTTTCATTGCTCATATATTTATTAATTTTTTTTTTATCTTTTTTACATAATGAAAATTATATTTTTTTAAAAATATACATAAATAGTTTAACTGAAAACGTAATTGAAATAGCCTATCTTTAAATTGTAAATATGAATATCCAAATATATTTATATATTGATAACACAAATATAATTTTATATTTATCATCTACTTTCCAATTCAATCAAATATTTATAATTCAGTATTTGTTAATAACTTTGACAAAAGAAAAATTATATTATTGGTTAAGTAATATTAATTTACAACTTAAATAAACAAAAATAAAAATCAATTATTTTGTTAACTTTCAAAATTATTTATAAAATAAAAAAATAAAAATAAAAATTAATTTATATGTAGATTAAGTAATATTTATGAGAGGAAAAATATGAAAAAAAATAGTTTTTTTTAAACTAAAGTTAACGTATACACATGTTAGTTTCTTAATAAAAATTTTTAAATTTAAGTTTTAATTCATGTATAAAATAATTTAAACTATTACAATAATCTTACTAATATTTTTTATCATGATAGTATAAAAGTAAAAAAAAACAATAAAATAAAAATACATTTATATGTGAGTGCTTTGTAATCAATTGTGTATGAAAAATATTAATACAAATAATAATTTAAACTATTATAATAATCTTATTTAATGTTTTTTATCATGATAATACAAAAGTAAAAAACAATAAAATAAAAATACATTTATATATGAGTGCTTTGTAATCAATTGTGATTAAAAATATTAATACAAATCAATTTTATTCTTGCACACAATCAATGTAATGTTTTGGTGATTTCAATAACACTTATCTATCTTCTTTTTTTTCGCATTTAATCATGTTCAAGCCACCACTTTTTTTCTTCTTTTTTATTTTCTCTTTTTCATTATCTCAGTCTTTACATACAAATTAAAATTAATTACTTTCCTCTCTCTTCTCTATACCAAAAAAAACTATATTATACAAATAATCTGTTTAAATGTTGATTTAACAAAAAAATATTTTATTTTTTTATTACAAGCTTAATTGTAATTAAAAACTATTTAAATAAGTTAAAATATCATTTACTAATTTTATAAAAAATCATTTATTAAATTAGAAGTATTATATAAGAAATAAATGTTACTTCCACAAGTATTAATTATCTGACACTAACATGCATTTAATGAAGATCAATGAAATAATCTATGATTCTCTTCTTATGTGTAAATATATTATTGCATACAAAATTAAACTTGTAATTTCAATAAATTTATTGTGTAAATATACTCTTTCTTTAAAAAATAAATAAATATCGCCCTGTCTTTTTTTTTTATTCTGAAAATGAAAATACATCTTCCTTTATAGATAAATTCAAATTTTAAGCTATATTAAAAAAATATTTAATCAAGTTGTAATGGCATCATAAATTTGATTATTTTCAATTGAATTTTTATTAAAAAAAATTAGTGTTTAATTTTTTTAAAACATCTTAGGCGTTTGATATCATCATTAATGTATTATTTTTATCTTTTCATTTTCAATTTATTGATTAACTATATTTATTTTAATTTTTCCTAACTCATGAACCAACTAAGTTCATAGAAAAAGAATGAAATGAATAAGAAAAAGTTTATATGTGAATTGGAAACAAGAAGATAAAAATAATGATAATGTCATTTTATTTATGACAAAAGTAAAAAACCGGATAATTGAAAAAAAATATGTTTTCAAGTAGTCAATATAACAAAAAAAAATAATCAAAATTCAATTAAAGATACTAAAATGTTTCCAACTTAATTAAACCAAAACATTATAATCAAATTAAATAAAAATATGATACAAGGTTACTAAATCTATAATATTAACTTTACATGATAAAATATACAATGTTTTACAAAAATTGCAATTCCATTTTTTTATACAATATACACATTTTTTTTGTGCTTTCCCTCCTGTCTAGGTAACAAATCACTACTCAATATACACATTTTTTATACTAATTGCGTTGCAATGTGATTTCAGAAGACAGAGAAAAAGCAAAGCTGATACATAACCTCTGCATGAAATTGAACACCTTAAGAAAACAAAAAATGTTGCATGAAAGAACTCCTGAACACACTCCTTCATTGCTGTCTTATTACCACTGCAAGTATCAATGGCTTGGAAACAGAACAAACGAACAAAACAGCTTGTCCCTTTGAAGCCATTTCCTTCAGACCACATAGGCACTTTCCTCTCTGTCATTGTCTTGTTTTAGAAAGAAAACAGTGTGAAGAAAACTTGGAAGTTGTTGTGTGCATGCAAAAATCAGACCATGATGTTTTCTTGGCAAATGAAACACATCTTTGCTGAGGACAAGCATTGGAACAAACACCGTTCAAGTTGTGCAATGCACAGCCACAGTTTTTGTGGTATGGCCTTCGCTCAATCTCCATGTCATGCAATGAAATACTTCCCTCAAAAACACACCGAAGCATCATTCGGCATGCTCCAGTGGCCATTCTGTTGGTGATGTGGCTAACCTTTCTCAAACTTATATATATGCATCATCATATAGGGTGTGTTGGATTGGATGAAGAAATCAAGAGTAGGAAACTAAATTTGTATTTATTATTCCCGTAAAATTCGAAGCTAAAGTAGACAGTTACACAAGACATGCATCGCTAAGGAAAATAGAGACAAGTTAGTGGTTTGGCCTCTCTTTCATGCGTGCTTCAAACCCACCTACCTTTCCTTGTCTTGTAGTATGGTTCACTTTTGCTATAGAATTCTCCAAAAGTTTTGGTTAACTTTAATATAATTCTTAGGTAGGCGATAATTCCTATGCAGAAAGTTGTAACTTTTGCGTCACTTCAATTGCTAAGTCAAAATGTAGCAGTGACACTTTATGTTCTCCTTACAGATACTATTGTTTGAGTCCATGTGATAATGGATGTGGTAACTTACAAGATAATGCTTATTGTTGACCCCTTCCTTCTATGCATCCAAATGAATGGCTAGTCATAAAGGAAAATGTTAATGTTAGTTGTAACTCTCCAAGGGTATTCCAGAAATCAGGATCTTTTGCTACATGATTATATAAGCTACAGAATGGAGAGGGTTTATGATGAAACTGTAGAAACTCAATGCTTAACAGTTCGAGTTTGAAAGAGATCTTCATGTTTTCCTTACAAAACAGAGGTATGAGTATCATACCAGATTTCATCTCAGAAACAGTTGATCTTAAGTGAAGCTGTTCAACATGTATATAATTGGCTTTTTGACCAAATCCGACAAGGATGTAACCCATATCTAGTATTCACTTCCTTATTGCAGATTGAGAATCAGATTCAGGAAGGTCTAGCTGGTATCCGCTGGCATTCTGTTACAGAACATTCTTTCAATTTTAATGTTTCCGACCAAATTAAATTTAGTGACAAAAATTCTTAATCATGTGTTTTATGCAGGACATCCCAGTTGAAAGGAAAATCCTTAATGATTGGTTTGCAAATCAAGATTTAGCCAAGTTAATGCGTATATTCCTCTGAACAAGTATTAAGTAAAAATTTTATGTAACTAGTGAGTTACTCTGTCATTGGAATGTCGATATTGAAAATTAAATCATCTGAAAAGGACATTTGATTTTCATATCCTGTTTGTAGAACAAATTCCATAGAACTACATTCTCAATCCAGCTGCCATATAGTATGTTCTGTTCTCTGATTGTTTTCACAGTTCACGTGTGTAGGCCCTCTTCACTTTTTTCCTTTGTTTTCTCTGTCATTTGCAGATGAGGTCTTAGTCTCAGTTCACCCATATGATACCTCACAGGACCAATACATATTTAATTATGAATATTATAATATCATATTTTTTTACTTAATCGGGATCAAATTCATTGTTCCATTCGAAACTGCAAACCAGCATCTGACCATCCCATGTGAATTGATCTGGTCTGACAGTTTGAAGATTCTTCAAAAACTGTTCAAAGACAGCTATTTTCATTCATCATCCATATTTAGGATAAACTTGACCTTCAGTAATTAACTACTGATAAACTCCTCGGCAATTACAAGGGTAGTTTCTATTATTTGTTCTAACCTCAAAATATTTACTGTTATTGTTCATCTGGTTGAATGCAGTATTATGGATAATGATAGTTATATGATAAGAATCCGAAAACTGTGTCAAGATTCTTTCTTTAATCACGATTACAGAAATTAAACCAAAACCAAAAACAAATTGAGATATCACCGTCCATCAACAAACATTCGCAGGAATCAATTGCTCTAACTTCTAATTTGTTAAAACCAATATTCAACATACAATCATATTTTCAAATTTTTACAAAACCCACTCAAGAACAATAAATATTCCTAATATTTACACCAAAAGATTAATTAACAAAATGCATATTAGCATAGATACATTGCAAATACATATAAAGGTCTAATTTTGATGAGCATAATAACAATTTATGAAAAGCCAGAAAACGACCATAGGAAACCGTCCATACAAAGACTTGACGATGAAATCATCTTGGTAACTAAGAAGGAAAGAAGAAGAAGAAAACCCTAAACCAGACTGAAACCAATGAAACAGATTGAATATTCTTGTCATGAAATCTTAACTAAAGGAAATCTTATCTTCTCCATTGGCAACCTGAGAAGGAGAAGAAGGAAAAGTAGTAGCCAACGCCAAGCTTCCTTCACTCCAGGCCCTCCTCATAGGGTATGACACATTGTTAGACCTTGGAATCTTGTGCGTGCAATGAAGAGACTTGTTATGGAGTTCACAGCCACAATTACGGTGGTAGGGTCGCCGTTCAATGCAGTTATCGTAGCCAGAAATACATCCTTCGTACACCGACCAGAATAATCCATCGGAGGCAGCACCCGTAGCAGCCATGTTTTGCTGCTTCCAAATAAGAAAAAGAAGATTTTGCTATAAACTTCTTCTCTTGTAGCTTGTTGATGATGCAAACGCGTAAGCTCCTTTATAAAGTGCTTATTTAGGCTTTGAGCACAAAATTATGGGCATTTATATAATACCATACTCTGGTAGTTGATCGAATATACCTCGGAAGTTAGTTTTGGGTAAATTAAGAACGGCACGTTCAAGAAGTGTGGGATGTCTCCTGTCTCAGACACATTTTCCATCTAATAAAAAAATTAAATTACTTATATGTCTTATTTTTTACTCTTTATACGTATTATGTGTATAAAGGAATAATTATAAAATAACTAATCTATATTATTAATTGCTGTAGATTTTTCAACTTAAATATCTTAAATGAACTTTTCTAAATGATTTAGAGGCAATTTTTAATTTAATAAAAAAATCTGAATCAAGGTAAAGAAATGTTTCACGATCTATAAATGTTTACCCATTTATATAAAGAATTTGAAAACTAAAGTGATTGACAATAGTTGTAAATTGTCATCATATATTAGTATTTTTAATCTATCATCATATTTGTAAATAAATTATATAATTTGATGTTGAGCTATAAAAAAAAATACTTACGTGAAGTTAGGAGGTGTTACTAGAAGGTATTAGTAAGTAGCCAACAAGTTAAACAAAAAAAAGCATGGCACTTGTTTAGGTAACCAATTCTATGCTTGTTTGTCTTTCTTTTTGCCTTCCCCAAATAAAACAATCTTTGATTTTGGACACTTTTGGTTTTGGTCTTTGATTGACCAAAAACAAGTTGGTCCATTTGTTAGATGGTAAAGCAAACGGAAAAAATTTCTTTTAACAATAATTTTTTTAATAATTTTTTGACAATTATGATTGATTAGTTTTAAATATTTTTTAAACATAAATTCAAATAAATTAATAAAATGATGTATAAAAAAAAATTGTCAAAAATGTTGTGAAAATATATTTTCCAAAGAAAACTAGGTTTGTTTTGATTGTGGGTTGAAGTGTTTGAGTTGTACACGCTGGGGCTTTGTCATGTTCCAATTTATAGTCTTTGGTTTTATCGAATGGTTTTGTTTGGAGGTTTACGAGGGAGTGTGATATGATACGGTTAAACTCAGATTCATCTTCGCTTTTTAGTTTCTTCTGTCTATTACTTTTTTTTTTTTTCTTTATTGTCTTATACATCAATGGACTAACAGGTTAAGTTCAATCCAATTACCAAAATATATTTTTAAATTGTTTTTTAAAATAAAATCATATAAAATAAATTCGTCCAGACTTTGACTTTTAGTTGAAATAAAAATAAATAAACTATAGAAGTCTCCTACTGAGTAAAAAAAAAACTAATGAAAAATAACACAACTTTTATTATATATATTTTAAATTACACTAACATAAAAGTAATTTACCTCTGATAACAATATAACTCACATAAAAAAAATAAGATTTCAACAATACAAATCAAGTTAAAATTAAATTTAAATTAAAATACAAAATTAATAAAAATAATTATGAGGATAAGAAACTGTATTTCGCAATGAAAATATATTAAATAAACTTTAAAATTTTAAATAAATAAATTTTATTTTATTTATTAATTTCATATTTTGTAATTCATTCTTTGTTTTATTTTATAAATTATTTTAATATTTTTATTTTCATTATGCATTTGTCATAATAGTAAAATATATAATAAAATTAATTAATTAAATATATTTTTTAACTTATTATTAAATACTACATCAATTATTTGTTTATAATTCTAATATTATTTATTTTAATCCTTTATAATATTTAGATTTAAAATAAATATTTTATTATATTTTCTAACATAAAATTGGTTATAAAAAATATTTGATTGAATAGAAAGTTAACAATATATATATATATATATATATATATATATTTTTTTTTTTTTTTATTTTTTTTTTTTTTCTAACATAAAAACGTTTTTGCATCTCTTTGTTTGGTTTTTGCAGTTACTTCATGAATCCGAATCATTGTCTTTTCATTGTTGAAAATAAAGATGTTATATATTTTACCAACCCAGGAAACACAGAAAAAAAACAAGATATTAAAATGAAGAATAAAAAAATATATGGCAAAAACTATTTTTCACAACTTTGATAGCTACAAAGAATTAAAATAATTCTTGACAATAATGATATTAGGTAAGAACTTTAATAGAAACATTTTAAGGTGCTTTGAGAAATTTTGTGCATCCAAAATGTATTGATTATCTTTTAAAACATACAATGTAAGCTTAATCTTATGAGTTACCTTATGAAAAAACAAAAAGTTATATATATATATATATATATATATATATATATATATATATATATATATTCTATGGAAACACATGTTTGTATTTACTTTTATTTTATGATAATAAAAAATCAAAATTAATTAACTACTATAAAAAATATTTCATTTTATATAAAAAATATATACTATTATAAAAACAGTTAAAAATTTAAAGAATAAAATAATTTAGATCAATAAGATAAATAAATATGAATATGAAAAAATGTTATAAAATCTTTTTATTAATAGTTATTAGTGAAAATATGTGTGCATGTTTATTTTTTATGATAAAAAATTAAAATTATTATAATTATAAAAACAAATATGAATATTTTTTATAATTTTGTTATAATTTCATCTAAATGCTTTTGGGTAACCAAGGATTGATCCCATTCACCAATTTGGTATTCTTGACTCGGTGAAGAGTTCTAAAACAGGTTTAGGTGTCAAATTGAATATCAATTTGATCAAATGACCACTTTCTTGATTTTTCTAATTCAATGTTAATTTCAATCAAAACAAAAATACTTCATACAACAAACATAAAAATAACTCAACATACAAAAATGACCAATTTCAACAATACAAGTAGCTATCCAAATCTTAAACTGAACAAACTTTGATCACAAACATGAAGTTCGTTAAAAAATCAATATCTATACAATTTTACCTATCATGACCTCAATTCTAAATAATTTCTAACATCACACCTTCACAATTTTCTTACAGAATTTCAACCCTATATTCAACTAACCAATACTTCAATTTCATTAATTCCAAACAAACAAACACAAGGTTACTTTCAACCATAATATACAACATACTACCAATTATAAACAAAAAAAAAAGTGTCAAACAACACACTATCATAAACTCGTAACAGATTCTAACAGTGCTTCAATCAACTAAAACAATAATTTCAACCAATCACAGACTATCAAACATGCACACATAATACTAATCATATTAGAACTTGAGAATAATGATATTTAGCTTTTTTTATTTTATAGAAGACCAGATAGCGATAAAAAAAAAACATAAATTAGCTCCACAAGCACAAGAAGTCTTACCTATTCCTACAAACCATGTAAACACGATCATGATACACGGTTAGAATCATTGATTAGTAGAAAGTCTTGTAGAAGTCCAAATGTCACATGCATCCACAACAAACTCGCATGCAAAGGAAGACAAACAAACAAAAAAGAGGAGCATATAACAAACTTATTCTATTTAAGAAATTGATCGATCCAAATTGAAGAGTTCGCCGCCAATATCAATCCCACGGTCTTAGTTCTTCAATCAGACGAACAAAGGATAAGAACTTTTAGAGAAATGATAGAAAATTTTCAAAAAGTCATATATAGAAAAAACAATATGTTTTAAAACTATGAAACTTGTTGATAACAAAACTATTTACATTAAAAACTCTTTAATATTGAAATAATTAAGTCTCTCTATTTTTTTTAATCACTACTACTTCTAAAATGTTATTTTTTTAAGTGTTTACAATATTCATTCCTATTTTCATGATAATGAAATATAATAGAATTAGAAACAAATTTAGATAATTCTTACAATTTTATGTAATGTTTATTTTTTTAGATATTTTTTTCATTATACAGTATGATTTTAGTTTTGAAAAATAGTTAAATTTTAAAAAATATCAAATAAAAAAGAATGTTAATTTTAAAAAAATCGCGTAAAATTCATACTATAATTATTTTAATTTAAAAAATACTTAAAGAATAATATTGAAAATAAAAAATGGTAAAATGAAAAAAGAAAGAAATCAAAGCTTAAAAAAACCGTCATTTAAATGGTAAAATTAGTAAAATAATTATTTTAATTTAAAAAACTTTTAATTAAATGGTAAAATAGAAAAACAAATAAACACAAAAAAAAAAAAGAGAAATCTCGTGTAAATATACTAGTGAAAACATCTGCGCTTTGGTATCTTATTGGGAAAAAAAAATTGGGATATTATTCTTTCATTATTCAAGGATTTTGATTTTTGAAAAGTATTTTGGTTATTCAATGATGAGTTTTTTTTTTTTTTTCAAATGAGAAATTTAAAGACACGTTGATTCTAATAATGATTAGAAAGTAAATAGTTTGGACCTTTCGATTGGTAGATGTAAATCTTGGACCTATTCTAATAATGATTAGAAAGTTGATTCTAATAATGATTAGAAAGTAAATAGTTTGGACCTTTCAATTGGTAGATGTAAATCTTGGACCTATGAACGAGGATACTCTCTAAAAAAATGAAAAAAAAGTGAACTAGATAAAAAGAGAAAAGTTTGGAAAAAAAATGGATAAAAATAAGCAAAGTGACTTACATTTTTTTTAACATAACCTTAGATAAATCAATTGGATAATGTGTATTTAGTTTTTCTTTTATAATAAAAAATTGATAAAATTACTATTACTATTATAATTATAGAATTATAGAATAAATTAAAAATTATTATGTTATGCATAAACAACCAATCAATGTTGTCAATATTATTGGAAAAATCAATCAAAACAATTTGTGAAACCAAATATTGATTATAACGTTACAAAAGTACTCTTTTTACAAAATAATTATCCCTAGAATGACAACTTATACTTTTAGCAAAATGTTCAAACCCAAATTGGCCTAAAATAAAAATAAAACAAGTCTTAATCTAAGGATTTGTAGTAGTTTGACTAACATCAATAGCAATTGTAGCTAGATCATCTCTCCCATCAAGAGGCATCTCATGAAGATGTACAAATTTTCCATCATATAAATCTTTCATAATGTCGGACTTACCTTCGTCAAAGGGAACATTGTAAAAATAGGTCGTTTGAGCCAACACCTTCTTGAAACCAGTTTCACGTTGATTTAAACCTATTGACCAGTCTCCACAAGTGACCGCCAGAGTTGTATTTTTCTTGACTAAGTCATCCACGACCTCTTTATATTTTTAACGATCAAGCAATAGATCGTCCACTTATCGTTAAAGGTGACGATTCTCCTTACCTAAGCGCCTTTCCTCCGTCTCGATCTTTGAAAGGCGTGCCTCCAAGTCTTCCTTATCCTTATGGTAGTTAACATGTGTGGTAATGGTTGTCTTCAGTGTTAACATTGATATTCAAGGCTTGATCTAGGTCTTGTTGAGCACTGAATAGTTCTTTCTTGACCCATTCAACCTCAACCTTTTCGACACCAATATAAACTTTGGTGCTCAATGGCGTGGCTTGTACACTAAGCCCAACAAGGACATCCATCGCTTTCTGATTGGTGATACCCTTCGACATCTCTTTCTCAGCCTCCACTTAGACTGAACAAGACCTTGACACCCAAGTATGGTACGGTACAAAAAATGTCCTACTAAGTTAATCATCCAATTTATTTCAAATATAATTTAAAAGTTAACATTCACAATAGGTCATCTTATAAGTAATAAGTAAAAATAAACCATCTTAATGATATTTTTCATAATTCAACTTATTTACTACAAAATATAGAATTATTCAAAATATATATATTAAGAGTAACAATTTTTCCATATACTTCATGAGTATATGATAAGTTTTGAAACATCCAAAATATGAAATTGATACGTAATAAACTTCTTTTAAGTTCTTATATTACCTGATATCTTATGATTTATATCATACAAACTAAGTTTAAACCATTTTTTGGTCTCTAAGTTAAGTTCTGATGTTCAGTTTAGTCCCCGCTTTTAAAAATGTCAACCTTTAGTCCCTATGATATGAAAAATGTATCAAATCAGTCCTCATGACAGCACTCAATGAACAATAAATCACAAGTTTTCATACCTAGGTATCCAGTATTTTGTTATTTGTTAACGGAAGGTGTTATGAACAACAAATCACTTAATGAAAAACTTGCGATTTGTTAACGAATAGGACTGAATTGATATATTTTTCATATCATAGGAACTAAAGGTTGACATTTTTAAAAGCGGAGACCAAACTGAACATCGAAACTTAACTTAGGGATCAAAAAAGGATTTAAACCTATAAACTATTAATAATAAAGTGACATGTATCATGAATTTCAATATTTAACATACAAATTCAAACAATAATTCACAATTTATGTAACATGATAAACTAGGGACCTCAAATTCATACATTTTACATCAACATACCATTTTCAACTATATGTATAACATGATTTTCTTCATGAGACATAAATTATTTGAATATGAAATTGAACATTTTTTTATATATTTATATAACACTCATGCTTAATCAATTAAAGAAGATGATAAAAAAATTATTAGTTAAAGAATTGTATCTTAAAGAAGTTTTCCTTTTTATACTTGAAGTGAAAGTAAATCTTAGATATCAAACAATTACTAAAGATGATTTTTATTTCACTTTTACTTGAATAGAGTAAAAATATCAAACATTACATTTGTTTGAAAAAAAATATATCAAATCATACACTCAATTTAACATTCAAATGATGTCATATCTCAAACAATCATAATTTTGTTTATAGAAAATATAAAATGATACACTTATTTAAGAAAGAATATTATACAACACATTCACTCGAATGAATCAAATTATTTAAATGACTTATGAAATAATTTCATTGAGTAAAAATAGCATATAATACATTTGTTTAAAATATTAAAGCAATACATTTTACATTAAAACTAAGACAAACATCTGCCTTTATTTTTATCTTTGAATCAAAATTTACACTAAATAAATATTTAAATCATAAATAAAAATTTATACATAATTTAATTTATTTTAAATATATATTTTAATTTGTAATACGTGGTTAATATCAATTAGAAAACATAACGGAGCAATATGCAGATATTTCCTTTTAAAATATGATAAAGATGAAAGTATTACTCCATCAAGCATGTGACATATGTATGATATATTTTTTAGGTACTGTTGTGCTTTTTAATTTCAGTGTATCTAAAAATATTTAGCACGATTTTTCTGAAACATTGGAATTATATATCTTTTTTAAACCAATTAATATTTTAAATATTATTTTCCCATCTGCTTTATTTTTTTTAATACATTATTTACTTGGGCGACACGTTCTGCTGAGTAACATAATAAGTATATTTGTTTAGGAACATCGTATTGGGTCGGGTCAAACCCGGTGACATAGTTCATTTCTTGTTATTGAACTCTTTCTCACACAGCGATCGAAGCAATCGTTGATCACTCGAAGCAAACATGGGTGGTGGAAACAGAAGATCCAAAGGGAGAGGAAAACCCAGCAACAACACCAGTGGCAACGGCACTCCAAACAACCCTAAATCCCGAAAGAAAAGAGGTTCAGATGTCAAAACAGCATTGTTTGTCGAAGGTGGTTTCTTGTCCGATTGGCAGCTTCCCTCTCCCACCCACACTCCAGGTTTCAGAAACTCTTTAAT
>NC_028357.1:43540080-43545305 GCF_000741045.1 Vigna radiata var. radiata
TGAGAGAAATTCAGGGTTTCTGTCAATTGGAGGTCTTAAATTATATACTGAGGACATTTCAGACGATGAAAATGAAGAATATAATGAAGACTCATTGGATGAGGAGAGCTCCACACCTTCTGTGCCAGAAGAATTACTCGAGTCATCTGAAAATAATGATTCAGAATACACATCTGATAGTGATTCAGACATTGATGAAGATGTGGCAGAAGATTATCTAGAGGGAGTTGGGGGTAGTGAGAACATCTTGGATGCAAAATGGTTGCTAAAATCTGATATGAACGAGTCAGATGATGATAGTTCTTCTAGTAGTTGCTATGATGAGGCATTGAAAAAGCTGGGTGGCTTTGCCCTTCAAGAAGCCTCCAGGGAATATGGCATGAAGAAAAATAAACCAAGGAAGAAACACTTTGTAAATTCTGGACCATTAGCCTTGGAAAACCCAATGATGGAAAAGGATCAGAGAACCATTTCTTCTAGACAGAAGCATGTACCTCGGTTCCCTCACTCTTGGCCTTCACATGCTCAAAAGAGTAAATCTTCCAAAAAAATGCATGGTACCACCGTTACACATCCACATATGTTATATATCCAGCGTTTTTCTTTTAGTTCTAAGCTTTTACTTGATGGTAATCTGTCTCATTGAATTTAAATTATACTTTTGAACTGATAAAGCATTGAACTTTCTAGTCAAATTCCTGGTAATAACTTGTTCAGAAACAAGGCATTCTCAATTTGCGTAGAGGGGGTTTAGTAACATTTATCAAACGCTCTTTTCAACGTACTCTCTGTTGTTGGGTGAAACTCATGTGGTTTTCACTACATATGTTGTTCCCATTGCCAGACTAATGGGATTCACATAAATTTCAATCAATAGAATAGAGTGTGTTTTTAAAACTCCAAATTTATGTATACCTTCAGTTTGTTGCTTGAGCTTTGAATTCCATGACTGTGTTATATTGGATTCTCTTTTATAAAGATATCCAAGTTGTGGAAGTCTGGTTCAAGGTTATTGGGTTTTGGTATCCATGGAGTTTGAAACTGGAAATGTGTGCTTGTGTGCTCATCAGTTCATTCTTTAAGTTCGATGAGAATGTAATAGTATAGACTTTCAACCACTTCATTTCGCTAAAGCTGATTCTATACAGGTGAAAAAAAGAAACTTCGTAAAGAGAGGATTGCTGTGAAGCGCAGAGAAAGAATGCTGCATCGTGGGGTTGATCTAGAGAAGATTAATTTGGTATGGAAACAATACTTTCTAAAGTTTTTTTTTTTTTTTTCTTTTTTGCTTCAACCTTTTATCTTTAAAAGACACTTGTCAGTTTTCAATATATTTGATATATGTATATATTAACAAGATTTACTTATGATTGCTTATAACAGAATAGGTTCCCTCATACTAACTAACATTCTGTGCTTGATTCTACAAGCTTTCTCACTTGCATTTGGTGTTTCCTTATGCCTTTTACATGCAATTGTTCTTTCTAATCATGTAGAAGATCTATATTGAAGGTCTCATGCTTATCTTAACTATTGCTAAAAAAGTTGTGTAAGATCAAGTTTCTCTACGTATTTAGGTATTATTTTACATCTTAGAGACTTGGATGACTCTAGGAAATTTGGTCCAGGAACATGCTTTTGTGTCTGGTTAGGGATTGTGTGTGTAGCCTTACCTATATAACCGCTGTATGAAGCACATATGACTTTGAAAGCAGATCAAAAGGAAGAACCACAAAAGAGAGATCGGACTGCTCCATTGTTTAGGAACACATTGCACTGCACATTATCTGATTCTTCTATTTCTACATTCCAAATCATAACATTCTTTGCTGAGTATAAAATACATCTTTTCAAAGTTAAACATAGTGAACTTAGATGAGGCAGTTTATGTATATTCAAAATTGGAATTGTTTTTGGCTCTCACATCTCAACATAACTTTTTCATTTTTTGGAATTCTAGAAATTACAACAAATTGTTTTGGAGGAAGTGGATATGTTCTCTTTTCAACCTATGGATTCTCGGGATTGTTCACAGGTGTGTATCCTGGCTGTAATAGTTCTATCTCATGGTCCTAATAATAGTTATTTTTCTTTTTAAAACGCATAAGCACCACCAAAAGTTTCTCATCAGTGCCCTGTTCTTGTCAAATAGATTTTGCACAAAAAAAGGTATTTGTAAGAAAAGTAATCATAAAGGGATTGTGTGTTTGAGTAAATTACATGTCAAGTTTGGAACAGTCAAACAGTTTGGGATGGTAAAGCCATATGTAATTTATCGTGGCTCTTTTTTGCATTACTATCTTTCAAGAATTCTGTGCATGTCCAAAAGCCCAAACCATAGATTTTGTCGAAGAAAACAGTTGTATGCTATTTGTTTTTGCATAGCAGCTGGTTTCATAAATGTTTAAATACCTTATGCCTCCCACTGATGTGGGTTCTCAATGAATATAGATACAAAGATTAGCAGGGATTTATCAATTTCGGAGTAGCTGCCAAGGTTCTGGCAAAAAAAGGTTATAATGATGTTGCCTTATTTATTCATAGAATTAAATGTTAATACCTGTAAATTTAATAAACTTTGTATTTTGGTTTTAGATTCGTGACAGTGACGCGGACACAGTCTACATCCATGCCATCTTCAAGTGGTAGACAACGCTTGGAAAAGGTTTTATAGTGTTATAACATTTATGCTTTTTCCTCCTTTTTTATAGTGTGACCCATCCCCATCTCGTTTTTTTTTCAGTGTTGCATCCTAATTCTTTTAAACCTTGAAATATCTGCTCGAATTTTTTTATATTTCAATAACTGGACATTTCTTTCAAAACCTGAGTATTTTTTACTCAATACATGTATTTGCTATAGTTGAGACTGACTATTATACAAACTTCAGCTGTTGGGAGTTGATGATGAGGAAGCCGATTTTTCTGTTGCTGATTATGTAAATAAGAAGCCTGTGAGCGGAGGCAGAAGAGTTGGAAAGGGACATACTAAAGAGAACAATTTCAGATTGCAAGAACTTCAATCTCCCCAAAACAAGTTCTCAGGCAATCATAAAGTGAAGGATAAGAGAGGGAGTGGGCAAAAAGTTTCATATGCTAATCAGCCTGTCTCATTTATATCAAGTGGCATGATCCATTCTGATACTGAACCTGTTATAGTTGTTGAGGCTGAAAAGACTTATAGGAAGGGTGTCTCTAACTCTCCTAATATAGGTTCATTTGAAGAACATACTACTGGTTTTGGTTCAAGAATGATGGCTAAAATGGGGTACATGGAAGGAGGAGGACTGGGAAAAAATGGTCAAGGTATGGCACAACCTATTGAGGTTATTCAGAGGCCTAAATCACTTGGTTTGGGTGTAGAATTCTCTAACAACCCAGGTGCCGAGTCACTTGGTTTGCATGTAGAATTGTCCAAATACCAAGGTGAGCTAGCCAGGAACAAATCTTCAAGAGTTGGTGCTTTTGAAAAACATACCAAAGGTTTTGGATCTAAGATGATGGCGAAGATGGGCTTTGTTGAAGGGAAGGGATTAGGAAGAGAATCACAAGGCATCACTACTCCATTGACTGCCCTTAGGTTACCAAAGTCACGTGGACTAGGTGCCAAAAGTTGATTTAGACATTATTTATTTTCAGTCTTTGTATGTAATTGTATTGTGTGTTGCTTAAACCTTTATAATTGAGACATGTTGAACCTTTAAGTTAGTGTCACTTCAATACCTGTAAAATAAACGGACGTTTATCCTTAATTTTCTATGCTAACATGGTTATAGCTGTAATAAATAATAGCCAAACCCAACAGCTTTATGAGGATCAATTTATGTGCCATATGGTGGAGTTTATATTTTTTGTGCTGATTTCTGCCTAAATAGAACACCTTTTTATGACCTTTAGCTATAATTTAAAATACGCCTAAGGTTTTAATGGACTTTCAAAAGCATGTGAAACCTTAATCGAATTATAAAATACGATTAAGGTTTTGTCGATTTTTAAAAATCGGTTAAGTTTTTTCGTAATAGATTTTTTATTTGTTATGTTTTCCTGCAATTTTGTTTTTAATTTTTTTGTTTTTTATATTTTATCTTAATTTTTTTATTTTTGTATTTTTATATTTTATATATTTAGAAAAAATGTTATTTAAATATTTTGTTAAAGATCAAACCCTAACCCTTTCTTGTATGATATGAGATTGAGATGTAGTTTTCGTGTTAATTTGTAAATTATTTCGGTAGTTTAGGTTAGATTGAGTTTCTTGAGTTTTAAATTGGAGAGATGAACTACCACAGCAATAGAGCGAGGTACCGTCCCGGAATGGAGCTTCGGTGATTGAGATGGTTTTCTCTCATCTTCATCTTCGGTGATATGATATGAGATGATATCATATCTTAAACAATCATAATTTTCCTTATAGAAAATATAAAATGATACATTCATTTAAGAATATTAGATAATACATTCACTTAATTGAATCAAATTATTTAAATGACTTATACAATAATTTATTGAGTAAAAATATCATATAATACATTTGTTTAAATATCAAAACAATACATTTTACAATAAAACTGAGACAAACATTTGCCTTTATTTTTATCTTTGAATCAAAATTTACACTAAATAAATATTTAAATCATAAATAAGAATTTACAGATAATTTAATTTATTTTAAATATATATTTTAATTTGTAATATGTGGTTAACGTCAATTTAAAAAACATAACTGACCAATATGCAGATATTTCCTTTTAAAATATGATAAAGATGAAAGTATTACTCCATATATGTATGATATATTTTTTAGGTATTGATGTGCTTTTTAATTTCAGTGTATCTAAAAATATTTAACATGCTTTTTCTGAAACATTGGAATTATATATTTTTTTAACTAATTAATATTTTAAATATTATTTTCCCATCTGCTTTATTTTTTTTTTAACCCATTATTTACTTGGGCGACACGTTCTGCTTAGTAACATATTTGTTTAGGAATATCCTATTGGGTCGGGTCAAACCCGGTGATATAGTTCATTTCTTGTTCTTGAACTCTTTCTCACACAGCGATCGAAGCAATCACTCGAAGCAAACATGGGTGGTGGAAACAGAAGATCCAAAGCAAGAGGAAAACCCAGCAACAACACCAGTGGCAACGGCACTCCAAACAACCCTAAATCCCGAAAGAAAAGAGGTTCGGATGTCAAAACAGCATTGTTTGTCGAAGGTGGT
>NC_028357.1:43546660-43548722 GCF_000741045.1 Vigna radiata var. radiata
TGAGAGAAATTCAGGGTTTCTGTCAATTGGAGGTCTTAAATTATATACTGAGGACATTTCAGACGATGAAAATGAAGAATATAATGAAGACTCATCGGAATTGTTAGAATTCCTGAATTCCTCCCAATAATTTTAAATTTTGTAAATTTTTGTAAATTTTTGTAAATTTTGTAAAAATAACCCCGAAAAAATTGTAAATTTTTGCAGTGACTCACTCTTGGCCTTCACATGCTCAGAAGAGTAAAGCTTCAAAAAAAGGCATGGTACAACTGGTTTCATAAATGTTTAAATTCCATATGCATGCTATAGTTGAGAGTTGATGATGAAATGATGATGTGATGATATACTTCCCTTGTTGGGAGTTGATGATGAGATGTCGAATATTCCGTAGTTGATTATGTAAATAAAAAGAAGAAACTGTGAGTGAAGCCAGAAGAGTGGGAAAGAAACATACTAAACAGAACAATTTTAGATTGCAAGAACTTCAATCTCTCTAGAACAAGTTCTTGTGCAGCTATAAAGTGAAGGACAAGAAAGGGAGTGGACAAAGAGATTCATATGCTTATGAGCCTATCTCATTTGTATCAAGTGACATGATCTATTCCAAGACTGTACCTGTTACAGTTGTTGGGGTTGAAGAGACTTATAGGAAGGGTGTCACTAACTATGCTAATATAGGTTCATTTGAAGAACATACTATTGGTTTTGGTTCAAAAATGATGGCTAAAATGGGGTACATGAAGGGAGGAGGACTGGGGAAAAATGGTCAAGGTATGGCACAACCTATTGAGGTTATTCAAAGGCTTAAATAACTTGGTTTTTGTGTAGAATTCTCCAACAACGTAGGTGAGCCAGCTGGGAAGATATCTTTAAGAGTTGGTGCTAAATCACTTGGGTTGGATGTAGAATTGTCCAAAAACCAAGGTGAATTTGCTAGGAACAGATCTTCAAGAGTTGGTGCTTTTGAAAAACATACCAATAGCTTTGGGTTTGAGATAATGGCAGAGATGGACTTTGGTGAAGGTAAGGGATTATCATAAGACATCACCACTCCATTGACTGCTCTTAGATTACCAAAATCACGAGAACTAGGTCCCAAAAGTTGATTTAGATGTATAACTTTTTTTGTCTTTGTATATAATTGTATTGTGTGTTGGCTTGAACCTTATGATTATGCCTTGTAATTTAGATTTAGTATGGGATGACCATCTCTTGAATCACATTGTTAGCATCTAAATTCTAGCTCCGTTATTTTATTTTTTCGACATTTCTCATAGTAAAAGGCAAGTCATCAAAGACTGCTATGGCTTAAGGCATTCTCATGTATCATCTCTGAATTCTTTAATGCTCTGGTTACTCTCTAGTTTTCGTATTGGCCCTGTACGTTTTTCAGTTTCCAATTTGATCGCGTCTTGTTTTGGATTTAATTTTGAAGAGAAGAAAGGAAAACTTCAACAAAAAGGTAAGGTGTTTCCTTTCATTCTCAATGGCAATTGGGCAAGATGACATTGTTGCATGTCATATATCCATCTCAATAAACTAAAATAATCCATATAAGGGATTTAGTCATTTAAAAACCATTGGTGTTCAACCATATTAACACTGCATATTCATATGTAATTTCAACACTTTCTTAAAAAAGAAGATCGTCAGGTCCAATCTTATTTTTCTTTGTCAACATTAGACAAGAAGGTTTAAGTTACCTACATGCTGAAACTTCATAATTGAGAATACCAACCCTTTACGATAGTGTTACTTCAAATACCACTATAAAATAAACAGATGTTTTTCACTACATTACTCTTCACGTTAGCAATACTATCACAACTACCTTTTTTTGGTATTTTATTTAAAAACTAAATATATGAGATATATTGTTCTAGTTTGTTGAGATAGATACATCACATACAACATGCAACATATACCATGTCATCTTGCTCGGATACTATTGAAAATAATGATAAAACAGCTTACCATTTTGTTCATGGAGTTTTCTTTTTTCTCTCTGATTAAATCTAATTTCATCTTTGCATATATATATATATATATATATATATATATA
>NC_028357.1:43548767-43565416 GCF_000741045.1 Vigna radiata var. radiata
TATATATATATATATATATATATATATATATATATATATATATATATATATATCTTTACGCTAAAACTACAAGGTAGAATGATAAGGTTTAAACCTACACATAAAATAATTAGATGCAAACACAGTAAAGAAATTATGTGTCTAAATCAACTTTTGGGACCTAGTTCTCGTGATTTTGGTAATCTAAGAGCAGTCAATGGAGTGGTGATGCCTTATGATAATCCCTTACCTTCAACAAAGCCCTTCTTTGCCATTATCTTAAATCTAAAGTCTTTGGTATGTTTTTCAAAAGCACCAACTCTTGAATATTTGTTCTTAATTAATTCACCTTAGTTTTTGGACAATTCTACATCCAAACCAAGTGATTCAGCATCAACTGTTAAAGACATCTTCCCAGCTGGCTCACCTACGTTGTTGGAGAATTCTATACCAAAACCAAGTTATTTAGGCTTTTGAAGAACCTCAATAGGTTGTGCCATAACTTGACCATTTTTCCTCAGTCCTCCTCCCTTCATGTACCCCATTTTAGCCATCATTTTTGAACCAAAACCAATAGTATGTTCTTCAAATGAACCTATATTAGCAGAGTTAGTGACACCCTTCCTATAAGTCTTTTCAACCCCAACAACTGTAACCGGTACAGTCTTGAAATGGATCATGTCACTTGATACAAATGAGACAGTCTGATTAGCATATGAATCTCTTTGTCCACTCCCTTTCTTGTCCTTCACTTCTGCACGAGAACTTGTTCTAGAGAGATAGAAGTTCTTGCAATCTAAAATTGTCATGTTTGTATGTTTCTTTCCCACCCTTCTCTCTTCACTCACAATTTCTTTTTTTTATTTACATAGTCAACTACAGAATATTCGACATCTCATCATCAACTTCCAACAAAATAATGTTGTATAGCAGTAACTTTCAACTACATAAAGTTGAAATATATTCTGATCATCACATGTATCCTACTACTAAGAAAAATAATCAAGTTTTGAAAGAAAATGTTATTATATGATTTTATTTAAATTATACTTTAATATTAAAATTTAATTAAGTTTATTTTTATTCTTTTATAAATATCCAAGGTATATATATCTATTGGTATAAGTTTTTTTAAACATACTTGCTCTGATTTATTACGAGCCTCTTGATGAAAAGATTTTATTCATTAATAAAATAATTTAGTGTATATTTTTACTAACAAATTATATATATATATATATATATATATATATATATATATAGTTAATTATATACATGATCTTTTTATTTTATTTGTTATATTAAAAAAAATATAATAACTATTTCTTTCTCTTATTCTATTCCTTTAATTTTGTTTTGTTTGGACAGATTATTGAACCTGGGCAACATGAGATTTTGTATAGCCTATATCAGAAGACTAGTGAACCTACAAATTATATGAGATGTATAAAATTGTATTTCCTATTATTTTTCTGTATCATTATGTTATTCTTAATAAAATAATTAGTTTCAATCTTTCAGTCAATTTTATCCATTTACTTGCAACTATTATACTTATTGCTTCTACAGTGCTATTAATATGAGTAAAAATAATATATTAATAGTATTCCTCCTAATAAATAATACCAATAACACTATTTTTAATTCTGACTTTTGGAATGTATATAACTCAAGCTTTTATTCCGCTGGAATAAACCATACGTTATGGCAATAATAGTAACAAGTAATTAATACGCAAAAAAATTGTAATTTAATAAAGGATATATCTTTTGTATTCTTTAATTGCGGATGTTTATTATTATTTGTACGAAAAAAAACATAAGTAAATAGACAAAAGGGTAACATAGTAATTGAAGGCATGAGTTCTCATGAAAATAAGATTGAGAACAGTGAAAGAGAAGGAGTGAGAGGGAGAAGAAGGGAAAGGAAGCATATAAATTTGCAGTTCCCGGGTTCAACGCCCTCATTTCACGTTTAGCGTGTTATTTTTTTCTCTGTTTCCATAAATTGTAGATTACTCAAACTCAATTTCCACGCAGATGTTCTTCCCTCTGCCCTCTGGTGAGTGAAATTCACGTGCATTTCAATGGTTTTTTCCTTTATATATACCTGCATTTCGTCTTTTAAGTCGTGCCATGTTGTAAAGTGCCATCTCTTGCATCTGCATTCTCCCAGAACTGAGTGCCTTGTTAGAGTTTTTTTTTTTTTTTTTCATTTTTTTTCTTTTCATTTTGTATTGTTAACATCTACCTATATGGATCTTTCAGATCTGACGAAAAACCGTCCACAAATGGAGTCTTGTCGTGGATTTAGAATGTGGGCATTCGTTTTGATGTGTTTAATGTTTCAATCGGGAAATGGGTTTTACCTCCCGGGTAGTTACCCTCACAAGTATGGCATTGGGGATGAGTTGTGGGTGAAGGTGAATTCTCTCACTTCAATTGACACAGAAATTCCGTTTAGTTATTACAGTCTACCTTTCTGTAAGCCTGAAGGTGGTGTTAAGGACAGTGCTGAGAATCTGGGTGAACTCCTTGTGGGGGATCGGATCGAGAACTCGCCCTACAGGTTTAAGATGTACACCAATGAGTCTGAGATATTTTTGTGTCAACTGGAAAAGCTCTCCGATGATCAGTTTAATATTTTGAAGAAGAGGATTGATGAGATGTATCAGGTTAATTTGTTACTTGATAATTTGCCTGCCATTAGGTTTACCAAGAAGGAGGACTACATGTTGAGGTGGACTGGGTACCCTGTCGGTATCAAGATTCAGGATGTGTATTATCTGTTCAACCATCTGAGGTTTAATGTTCTTGTCCATAAGTACGAGGAGACCAATGTGGCACGTGTTATGGGGACCGGTGATGCGGCTGAATTGATTCCCACGATTGGTAAGGAGGGATCTGACAAGCCTGGTTACATGGTTGTTGGGTTTGAGGTGATACCCTGTAGTATTCTGCACAATGCTGATTCGGTTAAAGGAATGAACATGTATAGCAAATACCCCTCACCTATCAAATGTGATCCCTCCACAGTGGCCATGCCAATCAGGGAGGGGCAGCCGGTTACATTTACATATGAGGTCACCTTTGAGGAGAGTGATATCAAGTGGCCTTCTAGATGGGATGCCTACTTGAAAATGGAGGGTGCCAAAGTTCACTGGTTCTCGATCCTGAATTCGCTTATGGTGATCACTTTTCTTGCTGGTATTGTTCTTGTTATCTTCCTGAGGACTGTTAGGAGGGATCTGACCCGATATGAGGAGCTTGATAAGGAGGCACAGGCACAGATGAACGAGGAGTTATCTGGTTGGAAGCTTGTTGTGGGAGATGTTTTCCGCGCACCAACAAATTCTGCTTTGTTGTGTATAATGGTTGGGGATGGAGTTCAGATTCTGGGGATGGCTGTTGTGACAATTCTTTTTGCTGCACTTGGATTCATGTCACCAGCATCTCGCGGAACACTCATCACAGGTATGCTGTTTTTCTACATGATACTTGGTGTAGCTGCTGGTTATGTTGCAGTTCGGCTATGGAGGACGATTGGCTATGGTGATAAAAAGGGATGGATTTCAGTGGCATGGAAGGCTGCTTGTTTCTTCCCCGGTATTGCCTTTTTTATCCTGACAACCTTAAACTTCCTATTATGGGGAAGCCACAGCACAGGAGCGATTCCATTTTCACTGTTTGTTATTCTGATTTTGCTCTGGTTCTGCATTTCTGTTCCCCTTACTCTTATCGGTGGCCTGTTTGGAGCAAGGGCACCTCACGCTGAGTATCCAGTTCGAACGAACCAAATCCCTCGAGAAATTCCCAAGCAGAAATACCCATCATGGCTCATGGTTCTGGGCGCCGGCACCCTTCCATTTGGTACCTTGTTCATCGAGCTCTTCTTCATCATGTCCAGTATATGGATGGGTCGTGTTTACTATGTGTTTGGATTTCTCTTAATTGTCTTGATCCTTCTTGTGGTGGTGTGTGCTGAGGTATCTCTAGTTCTAACCTACATGCACCTGTGTGTGGAGGACTGGAGATGGTGGTGGAAATCATTCTTTGCCTCTGGTTCTGTTGCCATATACATCTTTTTGTACTCCATAAACTACCTTGTATTTGACCTCAAGAATCTCAATGGCCCTGTTTCTGCAACTCTTTACTTGGGATATTCCTTATTCATGGTTCTTGCAATCATGTTGGCTACAGGCACGGTTGGATTCCTTTCCTCCTTCTGGTTCGTCTATTACTTGTTCTCTTCAGTCAAGTTGGATTGAAAACTCTTCACAACACTTTTAAACAGGAAGGACCTTCTCAAATCTTCAATTTTATGTTACTTTATTTCTCTTTGTTTTACTAGGGAACATAGCAAATTTCATAACAATAATTTTATCCAGTTTTGTTTTATTCCTTGTTAGATATAATATCATTGTATGATAAATTGGAATTCTCAAGTTTATACACTGTACTTGGCCTTGCAGTTGAGGAATGTAACTCTGATAATCGGATCATCTTCACCATCATACAAAAATTATATTTTTATTCATTCATTCATACGATTACCTTTTATTTTACTGATTTTTTGAACTAGTGCATTTAATAAAAACTCGCATTATTCTACACGTAAATGAGAATTATACTTCTGGAAACGACCTCGATCCTGTTATTTTTACAGCACAGACAACGCATAATAATGATGTCGAATGTATGAAAGAGGCAAAAAGAACACTAACTTTTAATCCGTTCTTATAGTAGATTTAACTTAACCTTTAATTTTATTTTATTTTTACAAAGATTATTTCTGAATTTGAACCTGTGTGATCAATTGGTGACTGTTAAAACTAGAGCCGTCAAAATGGGTCACAACTTACGAGCTAATCCGGCCCGTCACGGGTTCGGGCCGGGTTGGGTTTGAAAAATACAACCCATTTATATGTGGGTCAGATTTCAACCCGGCTCATTTAGACCTGGTTCATGCGGGTTGAACCCGTGATGAGTCGGGTTAGCCCTCTTACCCACCTACCCAATTTTATTTTTTTAATTTATTATTTTATTTATGAAACCCTAAAAAATAAAATATTTTCTTCACTCACTGTGTATATAAAAAAAGTAACATCTACTCTCACAAATCGAGCAGGTAAAACACCCTTCCTTTTTTCTTCTCTTTTCTCCACATTTTTGTTTTCTCACTTCTCTTTCTTTCTTTTTTTTTTCCAAAAACCCTATATTGACTAAAATGGGGATTTGCGAATTTGTTTTTTGCTCTGGGGGATTTGAAGACATGGAATGATTTTTTCATGTTTGCTTGTATCAGATTTTGTTCATTTTATTTAAATAATTTGAGTATACATTATTTGAACAAGCTCTTTTTGATATTTTTGAACATGAGAAATTATGTTACAGATTAAACTATTATTAATTTTTTGTTGATATTGTTGAGTACTGGTTCTCTTTTTTTAAACTAATATTTTTTTACTGATTGTCGGAATTGATCTGATATTAGGAAAATCTTTATTAGTGAATTTAGAGACAACAAGAACAAGGGTCAAGGATTGCAACAAAAACAAAAAATGATGAATATAAGAAACTTATTTGTATGTTTTTTGTGTTTGTTTTTGAATGACATTTGGATTATATTGTACTTTTTATTATTATTTTGAATTCTTTTTAACATAATTTTTTGGAAGTGAAAATTTTTTAAATTTATATTACAGTTTGTATTTTTTTATTTTAAAAAAAATGTAATTAAATGGGCTAGTGAGTCAACCCGTTTACCCATCAACCCGTGGTGGGTCGAGTCGAGTTCAAATTTTTCTGGCTCGCTAATAAATGAGTCGGGTTGGATGGGCTCACTAAGTGACCAACCCGTGGTGAACCGGGTCGAGTCGAGTCGGGTTATCCATTTTGACAGCTCTAGCTAAAACCATTAGAAGAATATTGAACAATTTCAATCAAAATTTATTTGTAAACGGAAAGTGTTTTGGAGAAGCACAAGGAATATGGATATTTTTGAATTTGTAAGATTATTTAAAAAAAAATCCAATAAAAAATGAATTTTTTTTTTTTAACAAATTAGTATAATGGTGTGTTTCATTACCCCACTCGTGCCAATACATATTTTGTCGTGATTCCATCCAATTTAAATTGCTTTCTTTATCTATCTACATTACACACATTTTTTTGAATGGTTATATATTTAAATAGTGTATTATTAATTTAGATGAATAAAATTAATTTCAGATCTTATATTTAATTATTTTTACTCATTCTTAATATTTTTATTTGTGTGATTTCATAATCTTTATCTGTGTATGAGAACAATATTTCATTATAATATAGATAAAAGAAGTAAAGAGACATTTAAAATATTTTAAACTTGAATGTTTGTTTTATTGTTATGATTTTCTAAAATTACTTTTTAACTTTATCAACTTTTTTTTTTATAAAGTTAACTATGTTTTGACTATCATGATATTTTATTTATATGTAATTATAAAATATCTTACATAGTTTTTTCACTTTTATCCAATTCTTATTTGGTTTTTTATTTAAAATCTGGTAGAGGTTGGTTGAAAAAAAGTTAATTCTAAATCTTTTCAAGAAAATAAAACAGGTTTATTTATTTTTTAAATGTAAGATGATTGATTAATGAAGTTTTTATCATGTTGAGAAATTTACTTTTTTTTTTTATAGTATATGGATTTCAATGGAATGATTTTCATGATAGAAATCATGAGTTTTTTTCCCCTTTATAATATATTTTTTTATTTATGTACGTGATGTAATTTTATCGTGATTGCTTCGTATTTTTCTTTTTTTTATTATTTAATAAAAAATTTGTAATGATAACTATGTCTGAGTTTATTGAGAAAATATTACACCATATATAATAAATATAATAATTAGCATAATATCACACAAATGCCATTAAATTTTATAATTAGCATACATATACAAAAATAATGAATTAAATATCACATATTTTGTCAATTAGTTTTATTTGTCAATCAATTATCAACCTCTACTTATAAACAAATGCATCCTTACATGGAGTTCTTAGTGAATCTCATATATTCACTTTTACTTATTTATAATTTATGTGTTCTTGCTAATTTAAGTTTCACAGTATTTTTGTAGGAATTTTTTTTCCTGTTCACTAACAATTAATTATTTCATATCATTTAAAAGACCGATAAGTATTTATTTTACTTATAATCCAAATACATTTTAACACTTGTTTTGTTAATTTTACTGCATAATTTAGATTTTACCTTCTAATATTAAAATACTTGAGCAAAAGCATGAGGATATGAATATATACGAGGAAATTAATATATTTTTATTAAATTTCCACAAAAATAAAAGAAATAAAGCTTGAATCCTAAAATTTTGATAATATTTAATTAATTTTTATTCTGGATATTAATACTAAAAGAGATTTTCAGATCACTTTTTCTTTAGTCTAAAATAAGGAATTTATCATACAAAATTATATTTTAACAATTTTTTTTAATAAATTTTTGACAATAAAACACTATCAACATTTTATTAATCTATTTGAATTTATTCTAAAAAAATATTTAAAACAGATCAATTATAAATTATCAAGTATATATCATTAAAAAATTATAAAAAAAAATTATTAAAGAGACTTCTTCTTTAAATACCTAAATCTTAAGTTAGTCCTAACTATGAGTTACATTAGAAAGAAAACATTAAAATAAAATAAAAAAATTAAAAAGTCTCACTTATTAGATTGTATTAACAATTTTTTATAATAATTTTATGTTGGTACGTAAGAATTTCATGTTAAAAGATTAAATAAACACGACTCACATAATCTCTTTTTATTTTTTAAAAAATGTTATTAAGACATGATTTCACAAAAAAATAAAAAAGTAAAAGTTAAGTTAGAGCAGAAGTTAGAAACTGACACCTGTAAACACTGCAGATATTTATGTACGTGAAGGATTGGGATCACGTGAAAGGTTGGAAGGCGGTTTCCTACCTGAACCGCCTACCAATCCATCATTCAAAAAGTTTCCGACGCGTGTCCAAAACAAGGGTGATCAAGCGCACGCAAACCCCACTGGGTAACCTGTAACCCAACCAACCGGTAAAGGGCGGTTCAATCCGGCACACGCCATTCATAAAATAATTCAAAATCCCAACCCCGACAGCTCTATAAATAACCATTTCTGCCCCTTCTATTTCCACCTTCAACTGTAAAAAAGAAAAAGAAAACTTTCTCGTTTTCTTTCTCTGACGCTATAACGTGTTTCGTTTTCTCTCTCTAGAAATGGGAACAGCTATCCTTCGTTCCCACGATTGCCTCCAAGGTCGCTTCCTCCCTAATGAAGCCTTCGCCATCGCCACGTCACGCGTAGCGTCGCGAAGAAACTCTAACCCTAATAACAACCATGCCTTCGCCTCCTCCGCCAATCAGATACGCCGCCGGAAGCGGAGTCCGGTCATTGATCGAGATCGCCGTCGATCCTCCGACCGATCGACGGAGAATTCTCCGTCCTCGGCGAACCTCGTCATGGGACAAGTTAAGATCCTGAAGCGTGGCGAGAATTTGAGCCTGCTGAACAATCATACCGAGGTTAGATCGAAGAGGGAGATGGGCCTGGATTTGTTATTGGGCTCCACGGTCCGATTGGGGCCGGATCCTTTAACCTTGAAGAAGCAGATTAGGGTTTCGGATCCGAACAACGGCGTGTACGCGGGATCGGCGTTCGTTTCGTCGCCTCATCCGAGTTCCGTTCCGGTGCCGGGATTTCTAGGGCGTAACGGCGCGGCCACCAGTGATTTGCGGCGGTTGCTGCGACTTGATTTGGAATGATTAGTTCGATGATTTCGGTGTTTGCTTAATATTTGTCTTCTACTTTGGAATGATTAGTTGTCGGTGTATGATGATTGCCCGTACGGTCTCTGACGCGCTTCCTTTATTTTTTCAAGAGGATAGCCGCAGGGTTCGGGCACGTGAAGAAGAAGCGAAGAAAGCAACGCGTGAAGGTGGTAGGAAGGAGATTTGGGCTACAGTTTCTGAAAGGGGTTAGTTAGTTAGGTAGTATCGCCGTTAGTTTTAACTCTGTTAAAGGTAAAAGGGGTTGGGTAGAAGAAATGAGAATGTTGGTCTCATATATGAGAATTCTGAATATGTAGTTAATGGGGGTTTCGTTTGATAGAAGCAAGTTTGATGTTTGTTCTGTGTTTGTTTGTGTTTTAGGGAGTGTTTGTGTAATAATGCTCTTATTATGATACTGATACAGTAGCTGTGAAACTTATGTTAGTAATGAAACGAAGTTCCTAGTATTAGTGTGTCTTTTTTCTCTTGTGGCTCGTGGAATTGGACATTTGATTGAAAACATATCTGCCCGTTTTTTACTTGATATGATGGTTTCGGTGCAGATCAGTGCTGTGAAGTGGCGTCAAGGAAACTCGGGGTGAAGTGCTCTTTGTCTCTGATTAAATGTTATATTACATGTTTTGATTTCATGGGGAGTTTGGTGAGTCTAACTGGGGTGATGTATTTTTGGGATTACTTAAAGATCTGTTTTATGTGTTGAGATTTTATTTCACAAACATGCATTTCCAATTTAGTAAGCCGAAGGGGAAATTACTTTACTTTTTTTGTTGTTTTTGTTGTTAAATCTCGAGGAAAACTTAACAAAATGTTTGAACACGGTGCCGAAAACCTTTGGATTGTTCTCCCCCATTTTGTCCGTTTAGAGAAAATTTGTTTACTTTCGTTTGTAGGTGTCTTAAGGTAAGAATTGTCAGTTTGGTCTTGAGCTTCTGCACAAGTACATGTCACAAATTATAATTGAAGGTCCATTGTTCCCCACTTAACAGAGGGAGACTTGAAAGTCTTCAACCCGCACAACTCAGTTAATGAAGCTAATTAGGGGGTTGGGATAGCTTTAAAAAACTTAGCCCACAACCTATGTAAATGTTCAAATCATCTTCTAAACTAAGTTATTCGAGAATTGAAGTGATGAATCAAATTAAGTTTTCTTTTTCTTTGTGCACCTCAGTTGAGACTATATTGTATCAGGCTAAAATCACTTCTCTCGGTCAATTTCATGTTGCTATTTGAAACTCAAGGTTGCGATTCCTGCCTTTGCACTGAATTCTGCATACTTTTTGCGATTTATGAAGTTAAGTCAGTGACTAATTCAGTGTATTGTTTTAAGAATATACAGTTCATTGCTTATATGTTGTTCATTTGTTAACTTGCGCTTTCTGAAGGATAATTGCTACATTGGAAATATTTACCTTAGTTGATGATGCTATTGTCTCCAAAATTCCAAGACGCTGATAGTCGTGTTCATAAGATATAGTTATTTCTAGATCTGAAAACAAACTGTTAAAGATGAATGTAAGCTAATTCTTCTCTCATTTTCTTGCAATTTTTGGTTCCTATCTTTGATTAAATTAACATAAGCAATCGGAAGCTTGACAACCTGCAAAAAAAAATCATTCGAGAGCCTTCTACCCAAGATGCCAAGATAAAAGACCATATTTTCCACTACGAAATGACGGGGATTTCTTTTTTGCATCCCATATTTTGTTATGACACTCATAAATACCAACATTTCTTCTGTGATATGCGTTTCTATGCACCTAAGGATGTGTTGCGGAATACCACACGAGCCTGCACCACAGAACAGTGTGGAGGGTTAAATGTGGGTGCAGGAAGCAATTCTCTAATTGTTTTCTGAGTCTCCCCATTACACTGTAAGAGTAAAATACGACCTTTTGCAGATACATAGACATCTGAAGTGTTTTTGGACATGGCGAGTCTAATGAAGCAAGGGACAGCAGCTGAAGAAGATAGAGAGGCACATGGCAGGGACCACTTTTTAAGAAATATTCATCAATCATAAATGCTCAAGAATAAAAATGAATAATTAAGAATTAATTTTAAATTTAAAAAGTTTTATAATAGGCTTCAGAATATACTTTTTCTAAAATTCTAATGCGACAATATTTTTGAGATAAAATAAGAATTTTGAAAACCCATTCTTTTATTCTACCTATAAATCAGAAAATTATGGAAGTACCAAAAAACAATTTCAAAAGGATTAACAACCACAAAATCACAAGAAAATTTCTAAATCATCCCTCTCCTCTCTTTGTGCTATAGTTTGTCCGTATAATTTTAAATTGGTTGATATCGAATTGTTTTCCGATTTTACAATAAAGATCTTATTGTTCTTGTACATAAACACTGAAATAACTATAAAAAAATGTGTAGATAAATGTAACTTAAAAAACGAAAATTACACACCAAATATATATTTATGACAATATGAAAATGAAAAGATAAATATAAAATCAAAAGCTAATTAAAATATACTTTATTGATAATATGAAAGATAATGTAGTTAGAAGTGAGGATGAGATATTGCTTGTGTCTTTTGTTATTATTTTGTTCAGCTTATAAGAAAAAAAACGTATTAATATATTTATAGATTACGACCTGGAATATTATTATTGGACAGAATAATGATATATTTTTTCGTATTAATATTTTATACGTTTTATAATGAATAAAGTTGGTAATAACAAAATTATTAATAGACGTAATATAAATGAGATGACACATTTGTTTTTAATAAAATTAATAAGGTGATAATAAAATACTAATGTAATCTTAATGGACTATTTTAATAAGTCAAGATTAGGTCACTCTATTAAATAATGACATTGACATTCATGCAATTGACAGTGACCGTGTTCTCGTTTTCTTTCTTTTACATTTAAGGTGAGATTGAAAGAGACTAACTGAATATAAACAAAAAACTTAAATTATTTTATTAATATATTAATTTTGATTGGTAATTCAACACAAAGGAGCATGAAAAGTTGCATAAGAATTTGGCAATCAAAACTTAACCCCCCAAAAAAATTATACTTTGAACCCACTCACTAGCAAAAGTATAATGTTCGGTTTAGGGTGGAGAAAGAAATTTAATTTTCTTAAAGTTTATTTTAATGGGTTGTATCAAATTCAAATTGGATGTTTTACGTTTGATTAATTCACATTAGATATAAATTAACTTTTTGGGTTTTAGAATTAAAAATCAAGATGACTCAAATTATAAAATATCTAGTTTAATTAAAATAAGATATCATAAAGGTTGAGTTAAGTTGAGTTCAAATCATGTAAAATTGATGTTTGAATACAAATCATGAAAGTCTAAGTCAAGTTAAGCACAAAATAAATTATATATAACTATGTCAAAGTCAAATTAAGTTGAGTTAAACTTATACCGTATTAAACCAAGTCAGACTCAAAGGTCAAGTTATGTTAGGTTAAACCTGACCTCAAGTTAAATCAAGCTAGACTAAGTCAAACCTAGGTCTGTTTTGATTAAGTTTGGACTAACTCAAGTTATAATGGGTCATAAGCTTGTAAGAATGGTTAGATATAACTATTTAGGATGAATTACGTGGTTCTTAAGTGATGTCCAGTTGAATGAAGCTTGTGTCAAGTTAAATGAAGATAATTCACATTATATTAGGTTATGGCTCTTCATGTCAAACTGAGTTAGGTTAAGTTGACAAAACTCAAATCAAGTTGAAATATAAATCAAGTTAAGTCAGGTCATGTTGGATTATGTGAACCTCACTCTAACTTTAGTAGGTCAAGTCTAACTAAGGTATTTCAGTCACTAGAATACATATTGAGTTGAGTAAACCCAAGTCTACGTCAAACATAACTTAACTAGTTCATATCAATTGAGTAAAAAAAACTTATGTTAAGTCATTAAATTTATAATGACAAATTAAACTAAATTAAGTCAACAAAATTTATATTGAGTTGGAATAAATTTAACATTAATTCAATTTTGATTATGTAAGATCTAAGTTGGTTTGAGTCAATGTATATTGTGTATACTATATATCATATTTACAGCAATATGAATTTTTAATGTTAGTGTATGTGGTGTGTTAATAAGCTATTATGCTAAATATTCTGTAATAGTTCTTTAGGGTGCTTTAATTAGATTTTTTTTTAATTTTGATTTTTTTTTCATTTATTAAACATCAATTAGTATTGATATATCGAAGTAGAGACCATTAATTTATTTATTTATTTCATGGTTTGGTTGGAGATGGCGGAAGACTAGAATAAATTCATTATTTATTTCATCTTATCTTCAAAGTAAAAATTCATCCCATATACACATCCATTTAGTATAACTTTTTTTTTCTCATCCGCTTCTCGATCAGACAACGAGTATACATGTTCATGTGTTTATACATGTTTTACTTACTGTTTTAATATTAATTAATAATTTTTATGAAAAAATAAAAATTACAACAAAAAACATAATATTATAAATATTCAATATCAACATAACATACTTTCATTTTTTTATGTCATATATTTATAAAAATTTATAACAATATAAATTTTAAATCAGAGTATAAAAAAAATTTGATCAAGGTGAAAATTTTATGACAACTCAAACATTTATTAATTTTGCAAACATTAGTGAAACAAATAGGATAAAGTTAATTTTTTTTTTAAATTATAGAAAGAAATTAAATATTCAAGTTTTAAAATATTTAAAATTTCTTTTCCTTTCTCTTCTTAAAATTTTAATGAATTTTTTTTATACACTAATAAAGATTATAATACATCATTTCAACAAAATCTCATAAAGAGAAAAATATTAAATTAATAATAATTTAAATCTAGATATAGTTTCTTTCTTTAACTTTAACCTAGTGTTGTTAAAACGGGTCACTTGGCCTGATCTGGACTGGTTACTTAGTGAGTCAATTCAACCCAGCTTATTTATTAGCGAGTTAAAAAAATTCGAACCTGACTCAACCCACCACAGGTTGATGGGTTAAACGGATTGACTTACTGTCACACTTAACTACAATTTTTTTAAAATAAAATAAAAAGTTACAAACTTTCTGTAATTCAGATATAAATCAATTTTACTCTCAAAATGATGTTAAACTCAAGACAACTCAAAGTAATAAAAAAAAGTACAATACAATTTGTCTCACTTAACTACAATTTTTTTAAAATAAAAATAAATTACAAACTTTCTGTAATTCAGATATAAATCAATTTCACTCTCAAAATAATGTTAAACTCAAGACAACTCAAAATAATAAAAAAAAGTACAATACAATCAACGTATAATGAGTCAGATGATATTTTTTAAAATTTTATAAGATAATAAATTAATAAAAATAAAATTAGGCGAGTGGTGGGTCAACCTAACTCACCACGGATCTAACCTGTATAAATCAAATTTAAATAAGTCAGATTAAAAATTGACCCAAATAAAAAAGTATTTATTTTTCCAATTCAATTCAACTCGAACTTGTAGTCGACCAGATTGATAATAAACTGTAATGCATTGTGATAGCTCTACTTTAACTTATGTTAGGTGATGATAAATAAGATTCATCCTAATAACATTAAGTTATTATATTATAGTTAATAATGTATCATTAATACCATAAGAAAATGTCACTTCTGAAACACAGATGGAGTGAATAAAAGTAAAAAGTGTCAGATTAACTTCAATCATATTATAATAAATCTAGTCCAATAATATCGTATAAAACAGTACTTATTAAGATATATAAAAAGGAGTTAAAAATATATATAATATAAGGTTTAAAATAGTAGAAGAAATAAAATAAAACAAAAGCAAATATAAAAGACACATTGATTATCTAACTTTTCCATATATGAATTCTTGAAGTCAATCGATTTTTCAAATAGATTTTAAGTTAATTAAATAATTCATTAATTAATTTATTAAATTTGTTCAAACCAATCAAACAATGCATTAATTAATTCGTATAAGTAAAAATCTTATTTAGACTTTGCATGAACAATCATAACAATATAAAATCTTTATTACTAAGCAAGCAAACTAGTACATAAGTTAGAATAAATTAATTAATCAATTTATTTAGTTTTTTTTTCAATAATTGAAGAAAAACTTTAATCACTGTATTCATTACTATAATCTAAGTATAAATATAACGCGATGTGAATTACACGTGCATGCAAACAAAGGAATATTAGAAATCTAAAATAAATTATAATTAAATACATATAACTGAAATATTGCAATTTAAAACAATTCTAAAGCAGAAATCATTACTAAAAAAATGAACTCTATTTGAATAAATAAAAAGAACAATACATTGCACGTAATATCGAAATTTAATATATATATATATATATATATATATATATATATATATATATATAATTTTAAAAATAAAAATAAATATTAAATTAAATATTTTATATATGTATATATAAAATATCCTTTTTTTTAAAAAAGTACTTAGATATTGGACTTTAAAGTTTTTACATATAAAATCAATAAATGTCTAATAAAAAAATGTTTTCTTAAATTGTGAAATTAATATAAAATTAAAAATCTTACAATTAACAAGAAAGACATACACCATTTATAATTAATTTTACATATAATTTAATTTTAAATTTTTAGTAATTTTGGATATTTTAAATTTAATATTTATTACATATTTTTATGTTTAATAATAAAATCTTTAGTATTACCTTTGTTTTACTATATTTTTAAAAGTTTTAAAATATTTACACAACATCTAAAACTTTCAGAATTCAGAAATATTTTTCAAAAATAATTGTAAATAATTATAGTGATATATGTATATTAACTATATAATTATTATTGTATGTATAATATAAACTATTGTGGTCATAAAAATATTATTGTTTTGTAAATTAAACACTTTATTAATAAATATAGGTAAAATATTTTGAAATATCAAACAAACACGAATACCTAAATTAAAATATTGATACTTCATAACATATTTATGAAACTTTCACTATTATATAAAATAAACTATATTAAAATATTTTGTACAATTATATAAAACTTTCCAATTATTTAAAAACTTACAACAATCCCTCATATTATAATATTGTTCAAAAAATTAAAGAAAATAGTCTAATATACCATACTTTAGTAACAGAGATGACGTTTGTTTACTTGATTAATTCACTTCTTAATTTTTTCATTGATTTCCAAGTTAACTCTTTACTTTTTCTTCATATTTAATATAAATAAATACTCATAGTCAATAATAAAAGTGTACTATTTTTTTTTTTGTTTTATTATATTTTTAAAAAATTTTAAAATTTTAATACATCTATCTTTATCCCAATTTATAAATACCTTTTTAAATAACAGTAAATAGTTATAACTAAACATGCATGAAAATCTTAATATTATTGAGAATCTATTATACTAATTTTTTAGAATAATATAAAAAAATTTAATTATTTTTAAATTCATAAGTGTAAAATCGTGTGTTTTCTCTTTTTTCAGAGATTTCCTTTTCTCCTTCCTTCCAATACCTTTCTTATCTTTTTACTCTTCAGTACATGCAATTCTTTTTTCTCCTCTCTTACTTTTTTTTTTCTTCTTTCTTCCAACACTTTTTTTTTTCCTTCTTAACTTTAATTCTCTTTTTTAAGATTCAGCTCTACCTTTCCAACATCTTTCTTTTTTCTCTCTTTAACTCTTTTTCTTTTTAAGATCGAGCTCTACCTTATGCTAATCGAAGTAGTTTGAGTGATATATATATATATATATATATATATATATATATATATATATATATATATAT